>NW_018165331.1:1221-14605 GCF_001263595.1 Phalaenopsis equestris | reverse complement strand
ATCGACTGTCGTCAGCCACCGCTGACCTCCGTCGACCACCGCCGACCGTCATCGATTATCGTCAACTACCGTCGATCACCGCCGACCTCTGTTAACTACCGCTGACTGGACGTGGTCAGTCGACGTTGTAACTTGGAAAACTAGTAACCCTTTCTCGACTATGGGATAAGGGACATCTGTAATTATTAACTTATAGTGAATTTTTACAACTGGACCGGACCCGTGGTTTTTCCCCTTTACGGGTTTTCCACGTAAAAATTTTTGTTGTTATCACAACTTCATTCATTTTCATCTGAGTGTGTGTTGAATACTTGCGCAACGCTAAGACGATAATCCATTACTCTACCGCCACGAATTTTCTAGCACGCATTAAACCTCGTCTTCTTCCTTCGTGCTTAATGCCACAAGCCGCTCGCCGTCCCCTCTGCCTTCTCACAGCTCAAAAGTTGCTGCGCAATGCCAAAATGTTGCGATTCTCTTCTTCTCTCGATTGTTGTGTTGCTTCTTCAGAAAGAAAACACACAATTCCTTCTCCTTCTTCCTTCCTCTGCTCTTTGATCGCACACACTAGAGCACCTGCATCTCACATTGATTTATAGGATGAATTTGTCTGTTAATCTTCTCGGCCCCCATGGCTTCCTCTCCCTCTGTTTGGTTGCCCGACACTTCATTTCTTCTTCCCGGATTCCTTGTTTCTTCTCCCTCCAAACTGAAACAGGACTTTTACAATCGAAGTAGGTACCTTAAGAGGATAGTGATGAGCAAGTTTTCAGCTTGATGTACTATCTTAAGCTCATTTGTAAGATGAGAAAAATTAATTAGCTCGGCAGAACAGAACATGTGGAACGCAAAAAGGCACAAGAATGATGACAGCTTTTTGGAGCTAGGAGACGATAAACATGACATCAAATTTTATATATCATAAAAAAATATTCTATAAATATTAGCGATTTATTTGAGCTTATTTCTTACTTGTATACAGAATTCTTTAATTATTCGCCTTAAAATTTATTTAATAAATTATATATTTTGTGACCAAGCACTTAACTTTTTCATAATCTTAATTTGATTACTAAGATATTTTGTCAAATTTTATTAATTTAAAATTTTTAAAATATTTAATCATATTTACATGATATAATGATTTATATATTGTTTCTACCTTAAATATAATTAAATATATAATTATTTTATAATTACAAACATGAAATTGATTTTGATTTCATTAAATTCATTTTATTTTGCGTGTGTGAATTTATATACTTTACAAATATATTATTTAGTTAAATTATACACGTTATGAGTTTTAAGTTATAGTATAATATAATAATGTATTATCACAAAACATCATTATTATTAAAAGAAATTTACATAAATATTACACACTTCTTATGAATTTACATATCTAATATTTAAAATTTGATATTTACAATCATGGCACTTTGGTATTAAAAATCTATGCATGAATATATATATTATACGTTAAAAGTTAGTGCTATTAGTGGTATTTCTGATGCGGTGTCAAAGATTTGGGTTTTACATACATGTATATATGAATGTCTAGGTGATATATATATGTAAATATATAAGAATTGTGTGGACTGTGTTTGAATGTCCATATTGTTAATATATATAAATGTCGAATAAGGAATAGAGCTCTAGGGGATGTGTGAGAGAGAGAGAGAGAGAGCAATAACATTTTAAGAAACAGTAAATTTGCGTAACATTTATTCATGAAATAGACCCCATATTTATAGGAACGTGTCATACGTAGGTGTGACGGTGATATTTTAGTCAATACATGAAGATCCCCATGAGACCCATAGATGTGGTCTCACCGCTGTTGTTGGGTCAAGTGGCTGCTTCGCCCGGTGACAATGAGGATGGGACTATCATCTCAACAGTTTAAGGCCCAACTACTCTTGAATTGGCCGGTTAGATCAACCATGGGCCTTTGGGGCTCCAATTCATACCTCAATTTAAGAGCGAACAACAGGATTTACCAAATCATTTTTACATACTTGCAAACAATTCAAGTTTATCGAATCTCCAATTTGACTATAACAAAGAAAGATTTACATGCATCGTATACTTTAAATTTAAATACATGCCCAATGCACAAAAATGTGTACATTACAGCATGATAAAGATGAAATTTTTTTCCAATATTGTAAATGGAGACCAATATCACACCATCTTATGCCTTGGTTGTACAGGATGAACATTTTTTATTAGAAATGAATGAAATATAGTTTTTTTATCCCAATTTATCTACACCCCAAAAAATGAGTTCCAGCCATTAAAAAGGCCACGTAGCCAAATTTCCTACGGCCAAAATTAGAATAATAAAAGAATGCCATAGCCTTCCACTAGAAAATAATTTGACCTCACATTGTCAGGCTTGAAGGGAGATTCTGGTCTTGATGGGTTTGAGCTTCAAACCCATAGTCTCAGGCGACAGAAGTTCAGGTGAGATGCAGAAGGGATTTTGATTTATTTTAATTTTGATTTGAAATAAAATATATTTGTTATGCCGAAAATATATCAACTTAGTTATTTTTTAATATTTAAAAAAAAAAAAAACATGTGAGAAGCAAACCAATATTTATAAGAAAGATGGATGATTACAGAGTGAAATACTGATAGAAGCAAAAAACTTTAATTGCGATTAATCTTTCTAGAATTTTTAAAAGAGAGGTGTCAAAATAGTCACTTTACTTTTTGCAGACTATTTTAATCCTAGATTTATAAAAAGTGTCAAATTAGTCACTTTTTTTAATAGGGACTGAAAGTCCTCTTGGGGATCATTTCAGCAGATATTAAAAGAGTGTGGAGATTGATCTCAAATTTTTATAGAGTTTAGGACTAAAATGAACCCCATATAAAATAACCAGGGAATTATTGTGACACTTTATTCAATTGTAAAACTAATATTTGAATGAATAAATAATGCAAAACAATGTAGCAATACTATTCAAAATTTTGATGGCATACCAAAAAATATCACGTTTAAGTAACATAAAAATACCTCCACAAGTGCACCACATTGGTGAACCATCTTCAAGATCATGTGAAGTGATTCAGAATGAAAAGGAGAAATCTCTCCAACAAATATTAATGTTTTGCAACGTAGCTGCTTCAACTTCACAGTGATATCATATCGCCTGTCCATTAGAAGCAGAAGATGCGAAGAGTTTGTCTAAAGGAACATGGTGAAAAATGCATGCATTTGATGCAAAGAGAAACCATGCAAACGTACCGATTAATGGTTTGGAAAAATCTCAATACATTTGTACTCTGCTTCTCTTTCAGTAACTGTAGATGTAATATAAGAGAAAGCTTAGTCTAGAACTTGGTAAAAGCCAATAAACTAAAAACAAGCGCGGTAGAAGATGGAGGTACTAACACATTTACACGCCTGCACAATATCAGACTTTGGGATCAGTACATTTCCTAGCAATTCCTGTAAAAGCTGGCCAAAACGGAGCAAGTGAAAAACCAAACAAACGGTTTCATTAACCTAGAAGCGAAAATTAAATTATTGTAAAATACCTTACTGAAGTACCTCTGAAGCAAGTAATCCTTGAACAAGCCACAAAGTTCATAATAATATAGCAAATTTGACAAAACCTGAGGGTTCCTTATAACTTCTCAGAATTTGCAACAAGTACTTTACGAGTAGAAAAAAAAATGCCTGAAGGAAAACATTATCATATAGCCATTCTGTCCAAGAAGCTGCTCCACAGAGAGGAGATACCGGTATCAAACCAAGCACACGATTACTGTATCTTGTCTGAGATCAATACTGGGGTGTCAAAAAATATTCAAAAGATAATTTGTAATGAATGCCAAGCAGGAAGACTACAAATAACACTTGCGTAATACCTACAGCAAAAAGGGTAAGAATGTATGAACCTGCCGTGACTCCCATACACATTACAGAATCTAACCTGCAAATAAGAAGCAGCTAAGGTTAATAGTTCTCAGCACTTGACTCCTTCCATATTATCTGTATTTGAACATTCAGATACACAGAATATTCAAAAAATTCATGGATGCAGAGATCTGTAAATTACCCAAAGAAGTCACCTGATCAGCCAAATCATCAACAGAAGGCACGGGGATTATCTGAAGAAATTGGAGCTGACTGTAAAAACACTTGACTAAATCCACAAACAAAATCATGTGTACGTCCAAGGAAGTTATAAAGTCAAATTACAGACCGCATGCCCTGGAGGAGTAATATTATATATACAGAAATTGTGAAGCAACAAAGAAGCTGCTTCAGGGCAATAGAACAATCCTTGGAAGCACGACATATCTGCCACCAAAAATGCATGCAGAATAAAAAAAAAATGTTCCTAGAAAGGAAAGAGAGAATGAGACGCAGAAAAGAAAAAAGAAAAAAAAAAAGAAAATTGTCACCCTGAAAAACAGCAAATAAGTGTAGAATATGTGATCCCATGGAAACAACAGAAACCAATAATAAGTTCTATCATCACCAACCGCCTTTTACGAGAAAAATATCTACAGTGCTAGATCTAGTTTTCCGTAAATCCTTTTTAATATCTTAACAGTATAAGCTTTGCACACCCCTTTCCCTAATGCCCTTCCAATCCAACCCCCTCCCTCCCTCTCCCTAGCAGGCGATTGATTTAAAGCACAAAGGGGGCATCATTAACTTATAGATATCAATACAAAAGGACGCTAAAAATTGAGCTTGTACATTCTTTGAATGCAATGCTAAATCTATTACACAGATCTACAAATTTTCAATACTAATTCTAGCAAAATTGAGCAGTATTTTCAACATGAGTGCTGCTGAGTTGTTTCCTAAGAATATTATCAAAACAAGAAAGGAAAACATAAAGAAAACAAATGGTAGTTATGGTTACGGTTTAAGGCTACATCTAGATAAGTAATAAGTGAAGGCTTATACTGATCTCCATACACAGCAACAGAAATTGGACCATAGCTGGTTTCGACACAAAGTTCCTGAAAGCCACAAAAAGACTCAGACTATAAAATGATAAATCAGAAGCCATGCGTAAGAAAATGCTAGTGTGAGAAAAAAATTCACTGGAAAAAAAAAACAAATCTGCACAGAAACAGGAAAACTGAGTAGGACGGAAGATTGAGAATTATCAAATGCCTTTCAGCAATTAGACTTTTTATTTTCAAAATTACAATTTGCTAATTATTTTTAATCTGCAAGGATTCTTCAAATAAATGCCCTTGTTTATAGTTAGGAGTATAAGTAGCGAAAAGAAAATCTGGTGCCCAGGTGTGGAAGTTATATGCTGGTGATGAGCAACCTCCTAACACCCAACCCATTCTCAAAGAGGTAGGGATTCCAGAAGGGAGGAGACGTTGTAGAAAGAGAGAGGACTTGAAAATTATGAAGCAGCTCAAATCCAAATATAATTATTAATGGCATAACTAGAGAACAGAAACATGAGGGTACTTGTCCTTTCACAATAAGATTATGATTCATCTCATGCTCACTCTTCAAACAAAAGTCAGCAACACACTTTTTAATTTTGAATAGAAGTGCTGAGGTTTTAAACTCAGGATTTAATGAATTTGTGAGAAAAAGAAACATTAAATAGCAATGATAAAAAAAGGGCATACCTGCTGTATAAAGCTCAGACAAATTAGGGTTGTAGTGTTAAGAAAAACCTACTAGTCTATGAGAAAACACCTTCCAATAACTAACTTGATAAGCAAATAAAATAATAATAAAGATATCAAGCCCTTCCCAAGCCTAAGAATACTCAAACTCATCACAGAAAACGCCGAAAATCAGAAGCCAAACAAATAAATTTTCTTTTTAATATCTTGTAGAAACAAAAAGTCGCAGAGATAATAAATACAGAAACTGAAGTCAGAAAAAACTTTTCACTAATGGTCCTCGTGATTGGACCATACAAATCAGTATGGAAGATGGAAGACGAGTTAGAAGGATTGAGTGGTCCCAGCATTACCATGAAGTCTCCCAACAAATTCATAAGAACTTAAGCAAGCCCAATAAAGGGGGTTTTGGCCATGCTTAAAGCATTTGAATCAAAATGTTAATACAAACTAAGGCTCTTGGAGAATAATCAAAAAGAAAAAAAAGGTCCCCTACCGTTAGCATGCAAGAGGTAGAAGGATTACAAGGGATTTATTTGAACCGCTTGCCTATATTTAGTTGTTTTATACTTTTCTGTTAGAAATTAGTTTCTAGATTATGTAATGATTGGCATTTTTTTGGATAGTTTTTTATTTTCTTTAAATTACTTCCTAGATTCTATGCGGCTCAACCCCACCCCACTCAAAACCAAAAAAATCAACAAAAAAAAAAAGAAAAAGAAAAAAAAAAACATGTGCCGGAAACCAAAAAAATCAACAAAAAAGAAAAAAGAAAAAGAAAAAAAAAACATGTGTCGGACACATCTTTATTCAACATGAACATTAGGGCCATTTAGAAGTGTTTGTGCTTCATAGCAAGCATCCTTATTTTATTTTCCCATTTTCTTTTTAGTTTGAATAATTTCAAGAATCCTCCCTCTTTATTCTACAAATAGTGATGGAATAAAGTGAATAAATCTTAATTAATCCAAAAGAAAAACTGTGATTCCCACTCCCTGTCCTATTTGCTTCTACTTCAATACCTACAAGGGATCTTGCATTAAGTACAGTAAAATGCAAAACTCCTTTCTAAGAGCACCCAAACACCTCCAATAATAGAACTCTAGCATTTGTCCGATTCCTCAAGCAACAGGCAACAATATTTTCAGCTAACCAACTCCCCTTCGTCCAATCTTAGGCCAATTTCCAGCCATTGGAAACATCCTAGAAACAATCTCTATCTAGAGTATTTCCGTAGAGAAATATTAATAAGGGATTAAAGATCTTTATAAGGAGTCAAAGAAAAGGAGAACTCTATGTAAATAGAGATAGGAGGATTAGCAATTAAATCCTTGGCTGCATATTACACATCTCTTGCAATTTTTTTCAATGATCTAGTATCAACTTTTTAAGACATGGACATCCTTGAGTGTGTGAAATCCTAATTTTATTGCCTCATGAACTTTTTTCCTAAAATCATAGATCCATTTGCTAGAAATATCCAAAGATATGTTGGTAATTTCTTTAACGTTTTTTACCTTGGGTAATTAAGTTGGGAATTCTGCTATTCAATCTTAATTAGTGGGAGGACTGACACGGGATGATGATCTTCCTGCAGACTTGAAGCTTCTGTGTTTTTTGCGGTTCTACAGTTTCACATCCGATGATCATAAGAATAATGTATTGTCCGGTATTCGTTCTTATTTTAAAAAAAAAATTCCTCTTTTTCATTTTCTGATGCTTTCATAGTTCTCTATTTTTTAATTATGTTATTTTCTATTAAGAGATTTTCATATAAGTTGTAGAGAAGGTGGAGCCTATAGAGAAAGTGGAGCCTCATACTCGAGGAGAGTAACGTGGGACTCAAATCTTGTTGCAAATGCTAAGCTTCCACATTTTCACGGTATGCAGCTGCCGCAATCATGGGAGTAATGTATCATCCATGATTTCTTTTTTATTTTAAACATTTTTTTATTGTCTTAATTTTCTTATTTTTTTCTCATTTCTTTATTTTCTAATTAAGTTATTTTCTATTAGGGGATTTTTATAGTTTGATTTTATAAATTGAGAGGGTTTTTTTATTTATGCCCTTTGGAATTATGCAATCTCTTCCTTTTGCAAATGGTATGTCAATAACTTGCCTAGAAATATACGGTAGATCCTCCTCACCGGTTTGCCGTTCGACTGTTGTTCTTAGTTTGGACAACATCTAAACTCCGATTTACTTTCTAACAACAAATTTCACCCCCTCTTTCCAAACATCATTGACCTCACATATTCTCATTCCTTCGCTATTTCTCGATCACCTCCGTGCAAGGTCACCTTCCTAATCATCTTCTAGGAACCCTAGAACGGTGTCAGAGATTCAAAAAAAAAAAAAAACTCTATATAAGGAAAGGAGGATTTGCAATCAAAAACTTGGCTTCATATAAGTTAATCTCTTCCAAATGTATTCAGAGATCTAGTATCAACTTTTTGAGAAATTGCTTTCCCTAAGCGTGAAATCCTAATTTTCTCACTTTCTGCACATTTTCCTAAAATAATAGATCCAATTTTTAGAAATATCCAAATGTTTGTTGGCAGACTTGAGAGAGTTTATTTACTTGGGCAATTAAATGGGAAATCTATTCCTTCATCTTAATTAGTAACAACTGAGTGACACCCTTGCACAGTCTAAAGACCAAACGACATACTCTAAATCCCATGAGAAAAATTGGAAACCAATCCCATTTAAGGAGATTTTGAATCAAAATTTTATTCTAAGTATAGTCTTAGGAAAAAAAAATATTGAGTTATATTGGACGGTTTAAAACATGATCCACCTTTAGCAATTAAACAGTGAATTTGGTAGAGGATCCAATCATCATTAGAGATAAGACAATATCTTCATGAAATTAATGTTAGCCTTTTAAAAATTGAAAATTTTTTAAAATTATGATGGAACAAATAGCTTAATAAAGATATAAAAAACTCAAGGAAATAAAGCGGATCCTTCCATGAGCTATGCCAAAGGGCCCTACATGACATTGATTTAGGGTTCCTATAAGGTGTGGGAGGATCAATGGGGTTAAGATGTTTGCTGGATAAGAAATGGCAGGGAAACAAGAATGGCGGCTGAGAATTCGGTGCCCTTGTAGCTAAACAACAACAGGAAAGCAAAAAATAACGGGTTGGAAGCATTTGTTAAAGGTGTAGAAGGTACAAGGACATCCTAGAGGGTTCGACACCAAGATCCAATTAGGATACATACACAAAACCTGAGAGGTGCAAATGATAAAACACTTTTGATAAGAGGAAAATAGTGAAAACAATCTCTAATTCAACATAAAATAAAAGTTGGAAAACAAACCTATATATATATATATATATAGCCCAAGTATAGTAAATAGGGATCCAGGGGGCCAACTGACCCTAGGGGTCCTGCCTATATATATAGCCCAAGTATAGTAAATAGGGATCCAGGGGGCCAACCGGCCCTAGGGGGCATTAGAAAAGTTTGAACTAATTAATCAATTGACCAATACTCCCGATTAGAGACTTCCCATCCCCATCCCCATCCCCATCCCCATCCCCATCCCCATCCCCATCCTGCCTATATATATAGCCCAAGTATAGTAAATAGGGATCCAGGGGGCCAACCGGCCCTAGGGGGCATTAGAAAAGTTTGAACTAATTAACCAATTGACCAATACTCCCGATTAGAGACTTCCCACTCCCATCCCCATCCTGCCTAACGTAAATGGCCGTGTTACTCTATTTCCCAAAAACATTGATATAGGAAAAATATCCACCTACTGATAAAGGTCAACTAGTAACAAGATAATCGACTCTGTCCAAATAGATGTCAAACTAAATTCCTAACTTCGATGGCACTATCATTGCTGACAATAGTTAGAGCTCTTAAAGACATATTTCAACTCCTACAATTATACTCCTACAAAAACAATTCTTTTGTGTGATTAAAAATATCATCCCACAAACTTATGCAGGGGGACACATTCCTTAAATTATGACCTATCTCACATGACTTGGCATAATTTAAGCCACAACTAAGATCTCAGTTCAATCCTTTTGGCCATAAGAAAAAAAATGGATGTAATTGCAGTAGTTTAAGGCAAATTACAAGCGCAAAACTCAGAAGCATACCAGAAAAATCAAACGACAGGCCTTCTCCTCAATATATCTCTACAAAAAAGGCAACCCTTAATAAATTTATAGTCATAGAATTGTCAATTGTGCAACAAGCCAGCTAACAATTGTAGTAATGACCATCAACTAGTCGAGGAAAAAGCTCTTTAAGATCAATAAAACAATGTTTTGAAAACCATATTGTCAAAGAAAGCAACAAAAAATTGATGTTGTCAGTATTGGTTTAAAGTTTGTGACTACTAATTATTAAGTATCTGTAGCCCCATCCTATAAGATGGATAAGCAATGATCTTCATCACTATGTGGAGTAGCAATGAAAAGTGAAATTCCTCACTCTTTATATTAGTATTAATGAAGTCCTATATGATGCAGTACCACTAAAGGTCAGCCATATTCTGTTAATCCCTATTTATAGAATCAGAAGAAAGTATATTTCTTTGGAAAGCATTTGTTCTTCTTTAACAATGATGAAATAAAATATGCAATTCAAAATGTTATTTTTGTTGAAGACATTTGGAAGTAGCACCATATTCAAGAGAAACAAGAAAAACTAGTCAACTTAATTCAGAAGCTCTGCACTAGGGGTCCCACCATTTGCTCCAAATAATCCACCAACATCACAAGGATAACCACCGATAGCCTCAAAAAAAAGGAAGAAAAAGAAAGAGCCCTATAGCCAAGCTCAGGAAAAATAAATTGTTCTCTGGAAGAGCAAAAGCTAGATAAAGGGGAAGCCATGATTACGAGAATTTCATGATCCTTTTAGCAGGTTTCCACAACATTATCAAGACTTCTAGAAACTTTGAAGGAACTCATAAAGCCAAATAAAGGAGTCAACCTTGCTTAAAAGAGTAGGATCAAAATGTTTTCATGAAGCTAATTATTGTAGAACACAAACAAAATAAATAAATAAATAAATAAATCGAGGGAAAGAAATCAAAGTATTGAAAGGGATTTAACCCTTTCCAACATTTAGAATTTTTTTATCAAATTTTTAATTTTTTTTAAATCAGTTTTAAGATTCTATGCAATGATTTCTATTTTTTGGGGAAGCTTCTTATTTTGAAGAAAGTTAATTCCTATATTTTAGAGTTAATCCTCTTTTTTAGAAATAAATGCTAATTTAAAACATCCTATTTCTCTATTTTCATTTGAATTTAAGTAGCTTTCTAGAATCCTTCTTGTTTATTCTAAATATGAATTAATGTTTAGTGAGCATAAAGTAGGTAAATTCTAATTCATCCAAAAGAAAATCTATCATTTCCCTCTCCCTCTTTCATCTTTTTCCTGCCTGCCTCGGACCTATAGGGTGAAGCCGCAGCAGCAAGAAGCTGATCGAACCGGAACAGGAAAAAGAAATCTGCAGTGGAAACAACCAACAGAGAGCAGAATTAACTACTAGAAATAATGCAAATCAGGATTTCTGACAAAAGAATAAGATACAGTGGCAAAATCGCCACCTGAGAACCACCTCAGGGTACAACCACATGGAAAGCAAAGCCAATGTTCAGGAAAACTAGAAAAACTCTACAAAAAATGCATTCCCTAAACACAACAACCATGTTTAGAAGCACTAGGGCTTTCTTAATTACAAGTATGTCATCTTAAAATATAAAAGCATAAATAACAAATTAAAACACATAAACAAAGACATAAACAAATATAAAACTCTTGCTCCCAAGTCATTCTCCCAGAGTTATAAGGGTTCCCTCATTTGGACAATTTCAAAATCTAATTCAGAATGAGTAGCCAACTCAAAGACATTGAAAGTGATGGGGTCGCTCTAATCCTTAGGTAGGTCAAGTTTGATGATCCCATCATATTCTACCATTGTCACCATCGAAATTGGATCAAGGAGTTTCCAGTTCTTGCAGTAAGATATTCAATTTCTTGAGAACCAAGACTAATAAGTGCAGTTCTTGCTATAAGATATTCAACTTGTCTCATATCAGGGCTTTAAAACTTGATTGTCTAAACAATGATGCTTGATTCATATTATCATATATATCAGTCTGATGTTGATGGCTGAGAAAAGCAAAATCAACATATCATCTAGTTCAATCACTCTGCAAATCCTTTCCAGCATAGGAATCTTCACCATCAGCTCTTCTATCAACTGTATATTCAAATTTTTTCACTTTGAAAAACTAGTCCCTTCTTCGCACATTTACAATTAGAGGCCAAAAAATAGTCATACGCCTCATACACGACATTGAGGATGATTCCAATATCGAATCTTCAAACCCATCAAAACTTGAGACTTATTGATGAAATGAGTTTTTATTCCCTTCCTCAAGAATTTCATTTTCTTGATCTATCCAATTTTCTTGGTGGAATGGGTCTTCAACATCTTCCTACACCTCCCAAATTATGGTTTGACTGGACAGTCATCCAAATTATCACCTTCTCTTGCACAAAAACCTAGGTAATTTGAGTACCATTGTTCAGAAAGGAGTATTACATGCCAATCATGAATTGTTTTGTGATCATATTTCCAAGGAAGCCTGAGAAGATGGTGGCAACCATCCATTGGAATGACATCACATGACACTTTCTCCTGAAATTTCTTCTCAATGGAGATTGCATCAAACATTACGTTGTAACTTTGATTTCATTTCCTCTCTCAAGCCAAGTTAATAAGGATGTGGTCATAACTTGGGTCACTAGCATAAGCTTCAACCATGGTAGAGGACACTACATTTTCGCAACTCCCTCTGTCAATGAAAAAATTGCACACTTTGTCATGGACGGTGCATCGGGTTCTAAAAATGATGTGCTGCAACCAGAAGGTGCCGCAACACAAGTAATTCTCCTTCATCTACATGTGTTATTTGTTCCCCATCCAAATTAGTATCATCCACTTGTAGCGAATCTCATGTCTCAGGTTATTTCTCTTCCACCAATAAAATGACACGACAATTTAGACAATTAGTAGTTATATGGCCAAATTCATGGCATTTGAAGCAACACCTCTTAGTTGAATTATTTCTCACTTCTGTAACAGGTTTTCCACAAGGCATTGTTTCCTTCCCCATATGTGTCATTTGATAACACCCCGACATGGCCATATTTGTTGAAGTTGGCCTGTTCAGCTGTTGCACCACTCAAAAGAGGTGTTTCAAGCCCATTCTTACTGTTGTTCCACCTTCAAAGAAAGGTTAACAACGTCCTGGAGTGACCAATAAGGTTGATGCTAAACAACAATGGCTATACAAGGCCTCAAACCACCCAAAATTTGTGCAATAGTGTGTTATTCAGGTTCGGATAGGTTCGGATGGATTACATTTCAATCCGAGATGCTCAAACTCAGCAGAGTATTCTTCTACTGTCATCTCCTGTTGATGTAAATAATGAAGATGGATGAAAAACTCTTATTGATGGTGATCCGGTAGAATTTGTGTTGAAATTCCTTCCTCATCTTACCCCTCACTTTGCCTTGTTTTCTTCAAAGTTTCCCACCAAAGGGAAGTATTCTTCCTCAACTTGATAGCAACAAGCTTAACAATTTGATGTTGAGAAACCTCTTTGAACTCGACAACTCTTTTGTCGGTGTGCATCCAGTTAATAAACTCGTTCGGATCAAGACGTCCTTCAAAATCAGGAATATCGATCTTAATTCCAAGAT
>NW_018165331.1:0-1121 GCF_001263595.1 Phalaenopsis equestris | reverse complement strand
TTATCATTTAGTTTCTAAAATATCTTAAATGGATTTACTATTCACGTAAAAAATTTAATAATGTGCCGTCACACCATCCATACATCTTTCTCATCGTATCTCTACTAAGAAAGAAATAAGTGATTATGATTAAGATAGAACACATAAGAGAGGAGATCACTCATCATCCCACTCACTATCATGCTCGTGTTGTTATCACGACAATAATTTTATAGTAACCCAAACTCGATTTGAAAGTCTAGGATCCTTCCCATACCAACCCATTTATAGAACAAATATAAAAACTTTAATCAATCAAACAATCACTCCAGAGCTATCACCAAAATTTCTCATCAATCAAAGCCAAATTTCTCCACATGGTCACATGGAACACCCAACGTAAAACACCCATGAGTTTTGCCAAACACTTCTGCATCGGAGGCGATTTTCTGCGTGGACCCCACCGGCTCTGCAATTTAAGATGGCACGTTAACGACCAACGGTCATCGCGGAGCACGTGAACCCGGTTCTTGTCGGGGCCGCTCGATCCAACTCGCGACCGCCCACACGTGGCATCGATTCACGATCCCTTCGTGTGGGCCCCCACCTCGTGCCCGATTGACGCACCAAATTCCGGGAGCCTTCCTGCTGGCGGCCGGAATCTTAGAGCCGCAGGTCATGGATTATATTAACGTTAATTCATAGTTAATGATTTAATTAAACCTAACTTAACTACCTAACCCTCCTTTTCTGAATTCCAGATGCGAACCGGCCGATGCGGTTAAGTGGGCCCATCACCCACGTGGAAATTTTGCAATGGCGGGAATTGTTTGGATAAGTTAAAACGAACTAATTTTTGACTAATGACGCGGACCCCACGAGTATCGTGGGTAGATTCGACCGGCTAATATAAGCATGTTTATATTTTTCTTAAAAATCCATTAAATCATTGCTTATTAGCAAATTAGCCCGTAAGAACACACTTAAGATGAGATTTAGGGTATGTTTGGGGGGTAACTGCAGCTTATTGAATAATCTGATTATAAACTGATTAAAAGCAATTTACTGATAAACTAGATTTGGTGGTTATTACAAATTTTTATTTTGTTGGAAAAGTCAGACCGCAGCCAGAAAGTTGCCAC
>NW_018165330.1:106054-106642 GCF_001263595.1 Phalaenopsis equestris | reverse complement strand
GACCTCAACCAAAAGTGAGGTCAACAATAATCTAATTCTTTATTTTCTAATTCATCAATAATAATTTCATCACTCTCTTCAAATTGTTCTTTCTCTTCAAAATGTTCTTTGAAATGTTCCTTCAATAGATGTTCACTAATTTCTATGCGAAAACATTCATTATCTCTTTCAACAGTAGGTATTTCATAGATTTTGTAATGTTAAAAGTCACTTTTTGATCGTTAACTCTCATCGTTAATTCTCCTTTTTCAACATCTATCATAGCTTTTCCGCTTTTCCACCATAGCTTTTCCAGTAGCTAAAAATGGCCTCCCTAAAATAATAGGTATTTATTTATCTTCCTCCATATCTAAATAATGAAATCCACAGAAAAGATAAATTTCTCCACTTTTACTAGCACATCTTCTATAACTCCCTTAGGATATGTAACTGAGCGATCCACTAACTGTAGAGTTACAGAAGTAGGTGAGACTTCTCCTAATCCTAATCTTTTGAAAATTGATAGAGGCATAAGATTAATGCTGGCTCCCAAATCACATAAAGCTCTTCCATAAAATTTTTCACCAATAGCACACGGTATAGTGAAAC
>NW_018165330.1:104354-105929 GCF_001263595.1 Phalaenopsis equestris | reverse complement strand
CATCTGCTCTAAAGCTTCTACAAAGGGAATGTTTACCGTTAACTTCTTAAAAATTTCTAAAAATTTAGAAAATTGTTTATTCTATTTGTATTCCTTCAATCTTTGAGGAAACGATGCTGGAGGTTTCTCCACAGTAATTTTTATTTGTGTAAATGGATACTCTAAATCTGGGTCTTCATGATCCTTTTCTTTTTCGGTATCCACTTTTTTGTTGCAGTTTCTGTTTCTTTTTGCACCCTTGTTTCCAATTCTTTTCCACTTGTAACTGCATCGCTTTGATTTGTTCTTTACTTGATCTTTAAGATTTGGTTCTACAGTACTAGGAAAAATTCCTAATGTTTGGTTACTAAGGGCAATAGCGATATGTCCTAATTGGTTTTCAATATTCTTAATAGCAGTTCCTTGATTTTGTAATTAATTTCCTTGAATTTATAATTGATTTCCTTAATTCTGCAATTGTTGACCCATGTTCAATATCAGCTCTTCCATAGACAACTTCTTTTCCTTAATTTGAGTGTTACTGTTAAATCCTATAGGATAAGAAGGTTTATGTTAACATTTCCTTGGTTGGAAGAATTTTCCAATGGGTTCACTGGGTTGTTTACCCATTTATTGATTTATAGAAGAATTTTTATTCCAATTAAAATTGAAGTGTTATTCCAATTAAAATTTGGATGATTCTTCCAACCTGGATTATAAAAGGTTGAATAAGGGTTGTTGGGTCTATTAATAGCATTTAAAGTTTCATATGAAGGTTGAACATTCATAAATTGCCCAGAAGAATTTTCCTCCATTATAGGAGGTGTTGGAGAATAATTCATCCCATAGTGATCTAACTTCTTTGATATTGCAGCAATCTGCAAAGCTAACATAGATATTACATTAGAATCATGGATACTGGCTACTCTTTTAGGATTTACCCATTCATAGGGCCATTGAATATTGTAGGTAGTCATCTCTTCTATTAATGAATAAGCCTCATCAAATGGTTTTGACATTAATGAACCACCAGCCGCAACATCTATAATCGATCTAAGAGATCTCACTAATTCATTATAAAAAGTTTGAATTATCAACCAATCTAGTAATGAATGATGAGGGAATTTCCTAAGAAGATCTTTAAATCTCTCTCAAGCTTTGTATATTGACTCTCCATCAATTAGGTAGAACGATGTTATGTCATTTCTAAGTTTAGCAGTTTTGGATGGAGGGAAATATTTGGATAGAAATTTCTATGAAAGTTCTCCCCAAGTACTAATAGAACCTGGTGCTAACGAATTTAACCACATCTTAGTCTTATCCCTCAATGAAAAAGTAAAAACTCTAAGTCTAACAGCATCGTTTGATACTCTGTCATATTTAAAAGTAGCACACAGTTCTAAAAAACTAGCAAGGAGTAAGTTTGGATCTTCATTTGATGTACCTCCAAATTAATTGTTTTTTGCCATTTGGATAATAATAGGTTTAAGCTCAAATGAATTAGCAACTACATCAGGATTTTGAATAGATAAGTGAATTTCATCTACTGTAGGATTTGCATAATCTCTTAGGGCTCTAGGTTGGTGTTCATTCTCT
>NW_018165330.1:103756-104014 GCF_001263595.1 Phalaenopsis equestris | reverse complement strand
AGCGGCGCAAAAAACTAGACCGCGACTTTATATATGCTTAAAAATATAAGACAAATATGGACGTAATAAATATTAAATAATTGTAAAGTCACACTTATCAACTCAATTATACGTATATCTCAAGTAATATAGGGCTCTAATGGAGTCCTAGATATCGATCCCACAGAGAGTAAGTTTAGAACTACGAACAAAGATTTTAGAAAAGTAATACTTTAATCACAACAACGAAGTTCAATTTGCTTATCTGTCACTAATAGG
>NW_018165330.1:83034-103246 GCF_001263595.1 Phalaenopsis equestris | reverse complement strand
CAAAACTCGGAATTCATATATAAAATCAAAGCCATACAAACTACAACAATAAATAAACTTATCTCTAATTTCTCCCCAAGAAAAGTCCTATAAGTTCCTCTGAATCTCTTCATTTCTTTACAACACACAAAATTCCTCTTCGAAGCAGCAAGGAGGAAGAAATCTCTCACTTTCCCTGCACTTACAATCTCTCGAAGAATTCCTCACAATTTTTACACACTATTGAAACCTTTCTAACCTCCAGGAACTCTCTCCCCCCTCCAGCCTCCACTCAATTTTCGGCCAAAATCTTCTTTTAAAGTTGTGGATGAGCTTTCCCAAGAGTTGCCTAAGCATCCCTTCAAAATTTGGCCTTATCCAAAGCATGATTGGGCATAACCGTCGAGCACGCCGTTGGCGGTCTCGAGGGCGTCGTCAGCGGACCTTCTTATTGAATTAATTCTGGAGTCTCGGGAAAATCTCACCGTCGGAGGGGTCGATTGCGCCATCGGCGCCCTAGTTCAATTCTGCACATTTTGGTCCTTTTCGCTCCAAATTCGCTCATTTTTGCATATTTTTGCTCCAATGACCATAATTCATCATTCCTGCAACAGAACATCAAAAATACATTTCTTTAAATTGCAATATCATCAAAAATAGTATAAAATAAATCTGAAAATATCAACATATTTTTTTTTGGGTCAGTTGTATGAATGAGAATGTAGTTCATATGATTGAGTGTAAATAAATAGAGAAATATTCATTGAAGGGTGTAGAGTTAGAGGACTTTATAGTGACAGGTTAAAGCCCCCAACTTGGTTTATTGTTTTAGGTTATGATACGAGATGTTAGCCCCCAGGTGAAGGGAATCGAGGGAACTCTAGAGTGAGAGCTAGTATCTTCCCAGCCTAGTTGTTCTTCAGAACTATTCAAACTTTAAATTAGCCAATGATCTTTATAGCATCTCTAGTAAGGGTAAAGAATATTATTGCTCCTATTCAACACAACACAATATGATAGCCCTTCCTGCTAGTTCATATGATTGATGGACGTGGTTAATCATCAGGAAAAGGAAGGGCTACCATTGTTGCTAAGGTTCGACACCAAAGATAGTTCCTCACTAAAGGGGAAAAATGTGATAGTACAGCAAGTCCCCATGGAGGGAACCAGTCGCCTACCGTCTATGATAGCTACGCCGACTGGAGGCCTAGTCACTTCCAATGATGAGAGACTTTCAGATGTACCGCTACGGAGAACTCATCGCAGAAATGCTAACCGCCGAAAGCATAGAGCTATCTTATGTTAAGAGAGGAGACGCCAAAAAGGGGTGGAGAACTTGCTCACCCATATCCATGAGAGGAATATCTATGATCCGAGCATGACAGAGACCTCTTCCAGCCTACCTGTTACATATGATGAGTCTGGATTTGTTATAGAGCCAGAGATACCACCAGCTTCAGATGTACTTTGTACAGGTTGTCCGACCTGTAACGCCAAGATACCTGCACGTACGTATTCTACAGGGGCATTCGTGGAGTGCCCGGACTGCAATGTCCTCCACCTTGAGCGCTACAGTACTTTAGAGGAATAAGTATCCTCTGATAATGGATTTCAGAATGTTGATTACCCGATGGATGCAGAACCATATGTCCCGTTAGGTATAGAGCCATATATCCCGTCGGACGTAGAGTCATACATTTCGCTGCAGACAGAGACAACACCAGCCTGGATTCCCGTCGACTTTAAAATGAGGGAACATCCCCAACAACCACCAATCATCATTATTATAGAATGCTACAAGATGAGTAAGGTAAGCAAAAGGGATTTTGAATTCTATGAAGAAGTGCAAGGAAGGTTCATCAACATATTAAAAGGATTGGAGCTATATATCAAGGTCTTCTCTGAGAGCGTTGAACGATAAATTCTTGACAGTATTTTTGATTTAAGAGACAAGGGTCGAGCAAGCTTACTAATGGAAAGAAACTACTCCGAGCCAAGAAAGTGGATGCCAGGAAGGGGCAGGATCACCATACAATGTGGTTGCTGTTACAACTTCACTGAGGATAGACAAGAAAATCCTCGTTGGATTCTGAGACATGATCGGGTGGATCCGCTACCCCCCCATGATAAAGTGGATGATTAAAACAAAGGTCCGATGGATCATACTGCCAACTGACTACATTCCCAACAGCTGTATTGTCAACCTATATGATGAAAGAAGAGACTGCATACCTCCGTACCTCCGCACATTGACCATCATGAGTTTGTGAGGCCTTTCTGCATAGTCTCATTCATGAGCAAGAACAACATGCTATTTGGAAAAGAAGTAGATATCATTAGCCTTGGAAAATTCAGAGGAGTCATGGAAATTTTGCTACCTGTTGGTTCAGTGCTAGTTCTTAAAGGAAACGGAGCAAATGTCGCCAAACACTGTATTCCAGGGGTGGAAAATTGTAGGGTGTCTGTAAATTTTTTAGGATGGATAACAACAAAATGCCATATGGATTCTGACCGGACCCGAAATTGGAATTACTACTGTCGTACGAGCTATGAGAGAGTTACACCTCTAAGCACATGCAAAGGGAACGTTTTTTCTGTAGCATGGTTTAGAAGGTCAGCTCGGTCAGGAGCTTGCTTCACCAAAGACAGACACTCAGAGGATTCCTTTTTACTGCATTCTTGTCGCAACAAACATGATATGCATTACATATGCTCAGCCTATGATATGTATTTGGCATGAGATATTTTTGGATGTACTTTGATCCAGTCAGCATAATTGTACTTTTTGAGGCCATGGCCTACGCTCAATCTGTAACATTTATTAGAGAAGATTAATGAAATCTCTTTCAAAATTTTGTCTGTTTGCTCAATTGCCCTTTTTGGTGCGATGGATAAAAGCCACGAGTCATACGTTGGTTTGAGATTACAATGAATATAGAACAAAATAACAAAAATTTGATGACAATAAAATTTTAAGTATATATATATATAATAAAAAAACTCTATTTTTTTAGAAAAAAAATTAAGCAACCAATGAAAATAAAAATTTTTTAAAAACATATTTTGAAAACTAAACATAATAAGAACAACAAGAAAAGAAAATAAATAAGTTGAGTCGATTCTCTCGACTTCAGGGTCTCTTACTCTTTGCTCGCCCAGCACGACCATCCTTGTCTACACTAAATCTCACAAAATTTTACATATCTTCCTCAACAATGTCAACTTTTTCACATAACACATATCTATGAGTTCAACACCACAAACTCTTTATGAATTTCAATTCTCTTTTTAAAATTTTCCTTAACTTTTGATTCCCTCCTTCGAGGTTGGTCCCTAACTTCCAAACCTCTTTTTGAGATTTGATTCTTAAATTTTAATTCTCATTTTGGAATCAGTCCTTAACTTCTGATTCCCTCTCTTTGAGGTCGGTCCTTAACTTCTCATCCTCATTTTGAGATTTAATCCTTAAATTTCAATTCTCATTTTGGAATCAGTCCATAACTTCTGATTCCCTCGCTTTGAGGTCGGTCCTTAACTTCTCATCCTCGTTTTGAGATTTAATCCTTAAATTTCAATTCTCATTTTGGAATCAGTCCATAACTTCTGATTCCCTCGCTTTGAGGTCGGTCCTTAACTTCTCATACTCATTTTGAGATTTAATCCTTAAATTTCAATTCTCATTTTGGAATCAGTCCCTGACTTTTAATTCCCTCACTTTGAGGTCGGACCCTAACTTCGGATCCTCTTTTTGAGATTTGATCCTTAAATTTCAATTCTTATTTTAAACTCAGTCCCTAACTTTTGATTCCTGCGCTTTGAGGTCAATCCCTAACTTCTGATCCTCTTTTTAAGTTTTGATCCATAAATTTTAATTCTCATTTTGGAATCAGTTCCTAACTTCTGATTCTCTGGCTTTGAGGTCAGTCCCTAACTTCTGATTCTCTTCTTTGATTTTCATTGTGAGGTAGGCATGGACGTCCTATTCTCATCTAGTCCCTAACTTTTGATTCCCTCGCTTTGATTCCCTCCATTTGAGGTCGGTCCCCAACTTCTGACTTCTTTTTGAGATTTGTTCCTTAAATTTCAATTCTCGTTTCGGAATTAGTCCATAACTTCTGATTCCCTCGCTTTGAGGTCGGTCCCTAACTTTTGATTCTCTTTTTGAGATTAATACCTAAATTTCAATTCTCATTTCGAGATCAGTACCTAAATTTTGATTCCTATCTTTCGAGGTTGGTACCTAAATTCTAACTCTTTTTCTGAGATTGATACATAAATTTCAATTCTCATTTTGGGATCAGTACCTAAATTCTGATTCTATCTTTCGAGGTCGGTACCTAAATTTTGACTCTCTCCCTGAGATTGATACCTAAATTTCAATTCTCATTTTGGTAACAGTACCTAAATTCTATTTCTCTCCTTTTGAGATTGATACCTAAATTTCAATTCTCATTTTGGGATCAGTTCCTAAATTTTGGTTCTCTTCTTTCAAGGTTGATACCTAAATTCTGACTCTCTTTTTGGAATTGATACCTAAATTTCAATTCCCACCCTAGGGTTAGTACTTACATGCTTATTCCCATTCTCTATAATTACCTAAAACTTGATAACTCAAACCCACTCTCCAGTCTCCAGCGAGAGTTCCTACTTCTTGATTTCAATCAAACATTCGCTTGTTAATTCCCCCGTGGAAATAAATAACACACATAATTCTATGCCTCCTTCTAATTCTGTTGACTTAGGAGTCTGCATTGGTTTTGTTGATCTTGTCGGTCAACGCCAATACACGGTGTGCTTGCCCAGCACACCACACCAATTGGGGGTCCATTTGTTGACCTTACTTTTTGTTAAAGTTTAGTTTTTCCTCTTTAGTTGCCCAGGGTCTAGCCATAGGACTTTCCTGTTGACTATTCTTAGAAAACTAGAAAAGTAACTCTCACAATTAGAAATTCTACACTCCTTTTTCAACTTGAAGTTCCACATATTGGTCATAATCTCCAGCACTTAGTAGGTGGGGTCAATATAGGGAAGCTCAAAGTGAGTTCCCATAGGACTGCTTGCCCTTAGAGTTGACCCTAGGTGCTGGAGCTAAGACACTAACTTTCACTCACTCTCACTCACAATTCCTCACAACCCTAAACCCAATAACAACCCTAAACCCAATATACCCTAAACCCAATATTTGTTGAATTTGATCCTTTGATCCTTTGGGAGAATCATGTAGAATGTCCCCCAAACCAACTATCCCTAGGCTAGGGTTTAGCTAAGACCGGTACATAGAGGACCAAATGGGGATTCCATTGGTCTATAGCTCATGTAGGGGGGTTGATACCCCAACCCTACCAAAATACCCAATTTGACCTTTTACCCCCAAACCTACACAAATTACTTAAACACCCCCAAATCCCAAATTTGGTCAAAATTCTCAAATTCACCCAAAATATCCAAACTTATTCAAATATCATTTCAAACCTTTTCAAAATACCCAAGTTACCCAAAACTACTCAAAAATTCCAAATGTACCAAAACACCTCCAAAACTGCCAAAATTACAAAAACACCTTTGGCACCCCAAACTTTCCCAAAAAAATACAAAATCACTCCAAATGTCTCCAAAACCAATTTGGACCCTTCAATTGAACCTATTTTGGCCAATTTGACGTTTTTGCAATTTGACCTTTTTGACCAAAACCCTGAAATTGCCTTTAAAGGCCCAATTTCCCAAATTCACCTCAAATGTCCATCAATTTGGGCCCAAATTTCTTCAATATCAATCCTAATATTAAATTTACCTTTCATATGACCAATTTAAACCAAATCCAAGCTTAATTGGCCCATGCTTTGAGCCCAATTTTGATCTAAGTCAAACCCCCAATTTTGGCTACATGACTTAATCCCACCAAATTGAACCCCATAACCTACTCAATTTTCCACAATTTATGTTGAAAAATCTTCATAATATTCCTACACATCAAAATTGACCTTAAATTGGCTTTCAAAAAACCTCAATTTCACTTAATTTCAACCCAAGTCCAAAACAGCCCCAAATTTTGCCCAAATTAACTATGTCCCCAAATTTCACCAAATTAATTGCCTTAACCTCAAAATTGGCACCCAATTCATGTTGAAAACTCTTCATGGAATTCATATTGACCATGTTCAATAATCAATTTTGATTTATCCCAAGGCTAACCAAGTCTAGACCCAAGTCTAACCCAACATGCTCAAATTGACCAAATCTCCAAAATCCTCCAAATTAATCATCCAATTGAACTCAAAACCACTTTCATCCTTCACCAAAGTTGTTCCTTATGATCATATACACAAAATGAAAATCTTCATTACAATCATCTACACAATGTTGATCAATTAATTGGGCTCAAAATCATGGCTAGCCTAACTCAAATCCAATGTTTAGCCATCTTGACCCACATGGACCCCTTCACCCAAAATTGACCTAATCAAGTCAAATTGGCCAACCAAAGTCCACCACAACCACTAAGCCATTCTTTTGGACCAGTATAAACCATATAAACCATATAAAACCCACCAAAGCAAGCTATGGACCAATGGGTCCCTAACTTAAGGGATTCATACCCATTGCTGGTTCTTAAACCAAATATCTCTTCCATCATTATTAACCCTTAGCGGTAAACAATAATTAAGCCTCCCCCAGACTCATTCTGACCTCCTGGCCACCTCCCTTAGCCCTGTCGGCCAGCCTAGTTACCGGAAAACCTCAAAACTAAGAGCCACCACCCTTAAATCAAACCCATCCTTAGCTCTAGGAGCCAGCTCACCCTAATTAAACTTTAGAGCCTTTAAGCCAACCATCTAAGCAAGCTTTTGCACCCATGACCAGGCCTTGACCTCTCTTCTCCAGCCATGGCTATAAATTGGACCCTTCATGGCCAAGAGAGAGGTGATGAAATTTTCTCAAGGATACCCCTCTAAATTGCTCCCATAGCCTCTTTGAGACCTCCTCAGTGCAAGTCAACCACTTCCTTGACTTAATTCCCCTTGTCGGAGTTCAATTTTTGAGCTCAAATCCTTGCCGGAGACGGGACAGAACTCTCCACACCTCCACAGTGCTCAAAAATTAAATTAAACTCACCCACAACTTCACCACAGTGAAAGAATATAAAGCCCCATCAAACCTCCCTCACACAGAGCCTCTACATTAACTTTGATCAACACCCAAATTCAGCTTTGATTGAATTTGGGTCTAGACCTTTCACCATGACAAGGCTCAATCCCTAGCCTCCTTAAACCTCCACGAATGTGTCGAACACTTTTGATTGAAGCTTCCCTTATCTGTGCAAATGTATTTAACTTCCCCTCTTCCCTAGCCTATTTTGATTCTCCATGTGATTAGAGTTAGTTTAATAGCATTTTTACCTTGTGAATATGTTTGTCACACTTTGAGAGTCCATAAGATCAAACCCAAGGTCATTTGATTGAGAAATGAGGGATATTTTAAGGTTTTAGGGTTAACAGTTACGGGCTCACACTATTTGGAGACGATGACCCACAACCATTGGATCGCACGTGTATCAAATGGAGGGCATTGATTGCGTCTGATGGGAGCGTAGTTCATAAAGCGCGGCCTGACTCAAATGGCGGCGCCAAACCGAAAGACGTCGCATGGAGCTTCGGAGACCCAGAGAATGACGCGGCACTGTGCTGGATAAGTAGAAAAATATTGCTTTATTTTATTTACTTAATGGCCAGAACTTCAAAATCCATATCTTGGTGTAGAAAAATCACAAAAATAAAAGAAAAATAGAGGAGAACAGTGTTGAAATGGTTTGAAATTTATTTGATGCATATTTTATTTTTAATTAATTAAATATGGTTTTGAGACTTTTAACTCTCCATGCATGTAGACATTTCACCATAGCTTGATAATAGCTTGATATTTTGGCATGTCTGGCATGTCGTTGCCTCTGTCATGGGGGATATTCTCTGATTTTTCTAAGTCAGAGAAGAACTCTAGACAGAGATCCATATTTTTCAAATTTATGTCTATTATTTGCATAAATTAATCATAATAATTAGCATGTCTCATAGAAAAATCCAAAGAAATTTTGGAAGATTTACTGTGACTAGAGAACCTTTTGAAAAATTTTTCATGAGCCAAGTCATTAAGAAAATACTTAACTCTCACAAAATCGTAAAACACAAAAAAAATCAATTTGGGAAAAATAATCATCTAAATAACTTGATTTTGATTCTCCATCTTGATTTAAAGTTCAGAGAACTCCTCACAAAAATTTCAAAACATTTGAAGTTCATTTGATAACTTAACTTGATTTTTTAAGTTAAATGACATTTTTTACACTAAAATAATTTTTTAATAATTAAAATATAACTGAAAAATTATAAAAATTGGTTTTGGGAGCTCTTTGTGATCAGGAAAATTTTCTAAATATAAAAATGTAATTAAAATAAAAACTTCATTTTTTAAGCCTATTTTAATATTTAAATAATTAATAATTAATAAAAATCACAAAATTGATAAAATTCATGAAAATATTCTCAATTGTTTCCTAAGCACTTAGGGGCTATTGACATATTTTTCCAATTTTTTCTAAGTGAAGATATTGAATTTTAAAGCTAAAAATAATTTTTAAAGGCTAAAAAATGATTTTTCTTAACCATTCACTTAAATAATTCTAATAATTCAAAGAAAAGTCACAAAAAATGTGAAATTTATTTCTCTAGGTTCTTTGACCTCAAAGAGATTTAATAAAAATGCAAAACTTAATATTTCACATTTAAAATAATTTATAATTAATTAACACTCCATAACTTAAAATAATTCTAATAATTCACATATAACTCAAAAAATCATGAAATTTGGTCCCAATGGTTTTCTGCTCTAAGTCTACCTCCAATAAAGATTTTAAGGAATTAGACTCTGCCTTGTTCAAGATATGAAATTTTCTTTAAAAAACCCTATTTTTGTATATCAATAATTATATAAATTAAATTAAAATTTGAAAAATCTCATTTTCTCCTCTGATGTCTTAATTGACCCATGAGTAAGGTAGGATAAAAATTAAAATTGATAAAATTCATGAAAATATTCTCAATTGTTTCCTAAGCACTTAGGGGCTATTGACATATTTTTCCAATTTTTTCTAAGTGAAGATATTGAATTTTAAAGCTAAAAATAATTTTTAAAGGCTAAAAAATGATTTTTCTTAACCATTCACTTAAATAATTCTAATAATTCAAAGAAAAGTCACAAAAAATGTGAAATTTATTTCTCTAGGTTCTTTGACCTCAAAGAGATTTAATAAAAATGCAAAACTTAATATTTCACATTTAAAATAATTTATAATTAATTAACACTCCATAACTTAAAATAATTCTAATAATTCACATATAACTCAAAAAATCATGAAATTTGGTCCCAATGGTTTTCTGCTCTAAGTCTACCTCCAATAAAGATTTTAAGGAATTAGACTCTGCCTTGTTCAAGATATGAAATTTTCTTTAAAAAACCCTATTTTTGTATATCAATAATTATATAAATTAAATTAAAATTTGAAAAATCTCATTTTCTCCTCTGATGTCTTAATTGACCCATGAGTAAGGTAGGATAAAAATTAAAAAGTCATTTGAATTAAATTTGATAAATTATAAAGTGATATAGCCTTAGGGGTAAAAGTATAACTTTGAGAATTTGGCCTTAATTAACATTTAGGCTTAATTCAAGAAAGATAAATGGGTAAATTTTTTTATCCTAATCAACATATTTGGATGACTGAAACACAAAAGATTAATTGGTAGAAACTAATCTCATTTTTTTCCTAATTAAAGGATAAATTTGTAATTTCCTAAATTATTAAAATTTGGAAGTCTAGTAAATTAAATGATGCTAGACTTAGGAGTATGATTTTGGGTGTTAATAACTGATTAATTTAATACCCCTATTTTTCAAGTGACATTCAAATGTTTTGATGATGAATTATTATCACTTAAACTTTAATCTCTTCCAAAATGACTAAGACATCCACCCAGGTCTTAAGGGCTTAGTAGTGACCTAAGTTAAATCAAAGTTAAATCAAATTTATTAGTTAAATGAGGATTAGAAAATTGAATGTAACTAGAAATTGAACACTACAAGCCCAAGTTAAAGCTAAAACTAGCTATGTGTCTTAATATCATTAACTTACTTCTTTTATGGGTCTTCACCCACATAATTCTCAAATTAAATGACAAATGATGATTACCCTAATTTTAGGGATAATTGAAACATCAATGTTCACTGAACACTAGAGATATTTACAGGATCAATTATTAAGCAACATAATAAATTTAAATGAGTTAGAGACTTTTCACCAGGCGGTGCGGGGGAAGCATGGACATGCTTTTTCTCCTGACTTGTTGGATACTTTGGAGGTCTACTAAACTCACTATGTCTTGCTTAATAAGATCATCCTTAATTGAATTAATACGGGCTCACCAAGATATGATTTAGGATTTGGTAAATCATCAGAAGCTTTATTTTTTCACTTTATATAAAATGCCCTTACATGCATTTTGAGTTTCAGGTGGTGGAACGAGAAAACTCGTCAGGTACGCTTTTATAGTTTACAGTACCGTCTTTTTTCTATACTTTCCGCACTGTATTTTATGCTTACAAAGCTTGCATGTTAAACAACGATGTCATCCTGCATGAAAACCAAAATTGCTAGGATAGTCATAAAATCAAAACCAAAACTAAAATCAATTAAGATAAAATTCACCGTCACAACATTCAAAATAAAATATAAGACATCTCAAAATTTAATCACAAACATCACAAAAACTACAATTGCAACTAATTAATACATCTCTATCGAATGATCGGGGATCCCTCGGAGGAGGTAACCTACGGTTGCTAATGAGGCTTCCCATGGTCAAAATGAAAATATGAAACTCATTAAGTTGAGTTTAGTAATTGCATTTGGACTAAGTGAATTTGATAGAAAATAGTGGTACAGGAATGAGGGAACCGTACGATCCTAACTGGTGTCTCTCTAATCAACTTTAATATGCCCCATAACATTTAAAGAACTACAACCGTAGGGTCATCTGATTTGACATCATAACTTGAAACACTAGAAAACTTAAACTCGCCACGATGAGGATCTTGGAGCTAGCATGGTGGGAAGCACGGTCATCTCCAACAGTAAAACCTGTCTTCCCCAGCTAAATCATTCCTTCCTTAGAATTAAACAACCAAAGCAATATAACTTTGAGGTTGTTTGCCTAGTGCAACATAAATCTTCTACTCATCTTTAGGCTTTTGTATAGTTTTGTTGTACAATCTAAGCCCTAACTCGTCTTAAGATACCGAGGTTATCGTTCATCATGACCTAAATCCTCACATCTTCCATGTTATTTGTGTTATTGTTTCACACGAATGTAAGCCCTAAATTAATAAAAATGACGGGATGAAACACTAAAATAATTTCTTCTCAAAACTGAAGCCAAACAATAGGATAGATTGGTAAGTCACTGATGTTCCCCTTCGGATCCATGACATCCCCTAGTTCTTCCTCCTTTGGATTCCAAAAATAAAATGTTCCAAATTTAAGTCATTCCCCTTTCACACCTCTTTGTCCAATTTCGTTGAAAAATCATATCCTTTTGAACTCCTTGAACATAATATTTCCTTATTATTAACGAGAGTTTTCTTAGGTGACTTCGATTATCTAAGATGCACATAACTATAGGGGCTTGCCCATATAGGAAGCTTGTCCGAACTCAGCTTAATATAAACCCTATTTAATTCTTCATGTTAAATAGGGGAACTTGTCGGCAAATAAAAAGATTTTGCAGACCAAACGAATGTCATATATTTCTTAGTTTATTTGATCAAGCCTCATCCTTAAGTCTTGTGTTTATCCTTCGGGATAGATACAGAGTTTGAGGTACAGTGCTCTTTTATTTAAACTATAAAAAATATGGGGTCAGTTTGATTTCATATTTTTCTAAAACTCTATTTTTATAAAATATATATATATAAATTAAACGTCCTTCCGAAGCGGGCGACGAAATTTTGATTCTGGTGACTGACAGCTTCCAACCGGCAACTCCTTAACTAAAATAGTGTCGACAGATATGTGCTACTATAATGTGTTCATACAACAATATATATTAGTGAAATCATTTTAGCTTGGTCAGATCAATGGTTTCTTCCCTTTTCATATTTTTACATTAAAATCTTATCGTTTATGAACTGTTCTCGACTTATGTTCAAAATCTTTATGTAATGCTAAACAATAAACTCTATCACAATGGCCATAAAATTTTTGGCATGCAACAACTGTAAATGAAGAAAATCCAAAAAAAAAAAAATCTTTATCTTTTGATTGGACGTTGGCTGCTCTAAATAAATTTTGTTATGAAGTCTGGTATTTTCCCTCATTAAAATATGGTGTAAAACTATAGACGAGTAATTATAAGTGTTCAGCTTGAAATGATGTTAATCATAATCAAGATCTATTGAGAGATGAGAAAAGGAAAATTTTTTAGCAAAATTTGAAAAGAGTAAATTGCCATTGTCGAGCTTTAACAATGGTAAGCGTTTATCTCAAAAAAATGTCTGAAAAATAAAACAAAATCTAATTAATTCCATTCAATTAAATAATTAAATCATATAATTAACCATCAATTAACTAATCAATTAAGTGAAATATTAATCCTGTAATCAAATTAATAACATACTTAAACTTTAAACTATTTAAATAAGTATTTAAATAATTAATTAAAATATTAAATAATTCCATACAAATATTAATTAATTTAAAATTCATTTATTTGTTTAAACAAATTATGATTTTCATCAAACCATAAAACTTTTAAACATGCCAAAATTTTAAACAAATTAAATTTAAAACTAATTCAACATTTTAAAATAAACTTTAATTTAATAAAACAAGTAAATAATTCATAAAATAATTAATTAAAATAATTAAATAATTAATAAAAAAGTTTAATTCATCAATTAAATTAATTAATTAATTAAACTTTAAAAGAATAATTTAAATTAAAAAGTGCTTCACCAACATTTAAATTAAATAATTTAAATATTTAATTCATTCATTGAACAAATAATTTACCAATTAAATAATTAATAAATAAAACACATAATTAAACCAATGAATTAATCAATTGAATAATAAAATTTTGAATTAATTAAAAACATGGTTCATCAAAATTATAAAATATTTAAATAAAACATAAAACTTTTAATTAATTCATAAAATAATTAATTCACTAATTAACCTTTTGAACAGGTAATTAATTAGTTAATCGGTAAACTCACCAAACCTAAAAGAAACCTAAGCCAAAATTAGTTAACCCTCGGTAGGTCCACTTGAGTTCAATTTTGAGAAAAGAAGAAAGAGTTTTGCTAAATATAAAAACATGTATGTATTTTTTTTTAAAGATTGGCTAGAGGCTATGATACGAGCCCCCAACCAACCCCTTGTGGCTAACCACTTGGTTGATCCGCCAGTGGGATCAAACCCCCAACCCTAGAGGACTTAGAACTGACATAGCTGATGCCAACCAAATAGTCAGGGAACACAACAAATATATACATGTATGTATATATGTATATGTATGTGTATATATACTTAAGTGTAGTGCATGAATGTATGCAAATATAAGTATATATGTATTGACTTAAGCGAATGTTTACAGATAAGCGTATGAGTATGGGTGTGCGTCAATCTAGGATTTAAGTATAAGCCCTATTGGTTTACGTTGATTTTACTAGGACCAATTCCAAGCATTTTTCTTGTGGTTTCATAATAACAATAGAAAACTTATTGTAACTCTTAGACAGTGCTTTTAGATCCTCGGTGCACTTGCTATCCATGTTCATTTTGAGTGGTTTAATCTATTTCAAGTTTAATTGATTGTTGCCAAATTAAACTCTAAACATATATCATATATGAGTGTACATCTATAAGTATGATAATTGTAACTATGATGAAGATTTGTATTATGGTTGAAGCATGTTCAACATATTTGATATTCATGATTTTTTTTTCTTTATGGATATTAGAAACATATATGTTATACATTAGGTCTTAAGACACACCGTCAATTGTCTCAATAACCTACATGATTGGGATCTTTTCCACCCATTACTTCTAGAAATCATTCTACATTAGGCTTGTAGTGGGATGATAAATAGTTAAGCTCTTGTTAAGTCTGATTTAATTTGAGATATCATGGACTGTTGTTTAATATCATTGAAGTTGGGTTTACATGCAAAATAAAGAAATTTAAAGTTATGTATATTAAGTTTACTCATATAATTCCTTCCATTACTTTAGTGCTTGTTGGGGATCATTTAAAAAAAACAAAACAAAAAAAAAACATCTTTGATATGTCCCTTTTTTTTCTCCTTTTAAAATTCATTTTTAAACATAAGGAAAAAACAGGGAAAGTCTGTTTTTTATGTTTCAAAAACATGTTTTTTGAACCTCGACCATAAAACGAGCAAAATATGGATCTCCAATTCATCTCCGCTTCCCTTAGCTTCTTACGCCCGACTCCCCTCATCGATCCTTCAGCTCGCCTCGCCTCGCCTCGCCGCTCTTTCGGTCTGCGACACAACTAGATCTCCCGTCTTCACTACTGTTTGCATATATTTGTTTCTTGTTGAGCTCTGTCGTTTCATGTCATCGACGAGTCTCACAGGAAGGTCTTCCCGTGCAATTAATTCCTTTAGTGGCATTATGCAATTATATAAAGTATTGAAGTCAACATTGAGCTTTTTTTCATTAACTTAAGAATTTTTTATTTTATATAAAGAGGAAGCCAAGATAAGGCTTTTGCATCAATTAAAGGTGTCTTCTGAGGGTCAGCAGGTAGAATGCAATTTTGTCCCTTTATTCTAGCACTTGGATTGTGAGTTCTACACAGTCATTTAATTATGATTTTAATGGAGAGGATGAAACGACTTGTAATCCATACTCTTATGAGGTTTATATATTTGAAGCCAAACATCACATTTGGTTCATTTTATGGACAAATGTTGAGAATGCTAAGGTTGAATGAGTGATAAGAAAGAGTAGGGTAGTGGTATAAATGTAAAAAGTGATGTTTAAGTGACATATATTTAAATGCATAAGAAATAGGTGATGTAAATGTAAATGACCCTTATGTTTAAATATTTTTAAAAGGAAAGTATAATTTTTTTATATATATGAAATACATGACCAAATACTTTTTTGGTTTTTATAAACCGGAAAAATCTAATGAGTACTAAAAGCGTTTTTGTTAAAAACATTAAGTAAAAACAAAACAAACAAGAAGTTAAAAATAAAGAATAGAAAATGATCTCAAATAGGACCTTAATTTATCTACTCATTATGATTACATAATTTATAATTTTGATCTCCAAATCATTATTGTCTTGTCTTCGCCGTTGCCAGAACTCTATGAAAATAAACTTACAAACGCAACATACTACTTAACGCTGGTACCCAAACTAGTTTTGTAAGGTAGACGAGGAAAAAAGGTTTTTAGTTCATTGGCAATTGTATTTAATCATTTTCTTAAATTGCAATTAAAAGAAATCTTTCTCATCTTTTTGTTATTTATGAAGACATGAAATTCAACATTATTTTCTTATCCTCATAACAAGACTAAATTTATTTTTTCCTTAAATAGTTTTTCTTTGATCCGTACTTATATTTGAAAATCAATTATAGCTTCACTACTTGCTTGATAATGTTTTATTAATAATGGTGAATCTCTTTTACTTATTAATTCCGAAGTAGTTTTATCAAGTTTCTAAAATTAATTTTTCCATTACTTAAAATACTTCATATAAAAACTTAAATTAAGATTCAACATTTCCTTCTTTTCCAAATATTCCTAAACAAGCTCTTTGCCTTTGAATAATTTAGTATATAATTGTATAAACATGCTTTAATTTAGGAAACATATAATCATCATATAATTTCGAGATGCTAGCAGAAAGTCAAGTAAATAACACCTTCACAGTAGGAAATAACTCACACTTTCCAAATTTAGTCAGCAAGTACGCACATCTCCTCTAAAATATATATTCCATGCCCCCAACGGTATATTGTGAGAATTTAAACAGACAGTAATGGCTTCCTCAGGATTACCACCATGGGCTGAAAACGTGCTCAACGACAGCAAAGCAATCGATCTCAAGTTTTTGAAATTGAAAAAAATAGGCGTTTCAGATCTTTCGATGAGCCATAAACGATTCTGCCTTGATGAAAATGCTGTGGATAATGTCCTCATCTCTTACCTCTCCTTCGAGGAGAAGGTAAAAACATGGAGGCTTTCAGGTCCCCTAAATGTGGCTGTTTATATCGAAGGCGGGGTCAGGGTGGAGCTTCGGCTGGTGCATTCACCGGAGAAAAGGAGGACAGTTCTTAAGGGAAACCAAACCAATGTGTTGCCAATCTTTAGCAACTTGCATGAGGGAGATGAAGTTGGAGTTTGGATGTTTCGGCATCTTGATGATAATAAGAAACAAGTTCTATGTTTCATGCTTGTGAAGGCCTAATGAAGGGAAAATATTTGCGTACGTAACATGCACGCAGAGCTATATGTGTAATAACCCCGCAATAACTTTCGTTTTGCGGTTATTAGGGGGCTATTGGGAGGTTATTTAGATATTAATTCTGATAACCTATAACCCTAATAACCTTCCAATAATTTTCGCGGGCTCTATTTCGATATTATTAATAGGTTATTATGGGAATATTATGGGGTTAATGGAGCACGCACGCAGAGTTGTGTGCGTGTTACAGACGCAAATATTTCTCCTAATGAAGACCTTTTGGTAAGCATGTTTTTTTAATAGGTTTTTATTCCTCTAATTATATTGTTGAAGTCATTGGTCAGTGCTTTTACTTCACTTAACTTATATATATATTTGAAAAAAGTAGAAGAGTAGTATATTATCTTTTATATAGCAAATAGTTCATCTTCTTCTTCCATGCATCTCTTCCTGATTGGCTTTGTACCTCTTTTTATTATATAATATATGGCAGTAGGTTACTAAACTTTGTTGTGGATCATTTGATTATTTGGCAAAGCATACCTTTATGTCTAATTTTAATACTTGCTCTTTAATTCATTAATATGTTGACATTTGATAGAGTCATTATGATATGATATTATGATTTGTTTTGACGCAAATTTAAATGCATGTGTTTTTATTTTTTTAGTTTTATAATAGTATAAACATTAAAAGGCATGAAATGTATTTTTTGTATGCATATACAAAGAAATTTTGTTTTGATACATTCATTCTATCTGTGATGGAAAGGAACAATTTTATTTTAGGACTCAAAAGGTCTGGATAATGAATTTGCATAAAGGTACACTATATACTTCAAAATAGAGATTAATATTTTATTAAAATTATTAAATAAATAAGTAAAAGGAAATGAATACTCTATAACTTTTAGATTCTTTCTTTATAAATATATATCATATTTAAATTTCTAAAGTTCATTGTACAGCTTATTTAAAGCTTTAACTTCCCAAAACTATCTAGCTTGCAACCAGGTGTTCGTTCCTTTACATATAAACATTGGTGAAATCATTACTACAACATATTTTATAGAAGAGGGGCATCCTTACATCCGTTATAAATTGTGAAATCGTTGCGTTTTAACTCTCTGATGCCATCTTCCAAAAGTGCTCCAGTACTTTGGCTTCAATAAGAGTACAATCGGCAATTATAAAATTTAATTAATGTTGATACAAAAGACATCAAATGATACAATAGTTCTACAAGTACAAAAATATACATTAAGATAATGAAAAATTACTTCAAATTCATGAATGTTGCAACGCTTATAAACGCTGGTGTGAAATAATTTTTTTGTTAAAAAAAAATATTTTATTTTGTTTACATTTTCACATCCATTTATGATCAAAATAATGCAGCAATCAATATATAAAATATAAGTAAAAAGTAGGCATTCACAAAAATAAACTCATTCTGTATACACCAAAGAAATACTAATTTATAGCAGCCCTATTTTCTTCAAAGTTACATGAATATTCTATAGTTGTATTAATCCAAAGAATATAAAACTTACATAAACAAGCACGAGGATTAAACAAGGAATTTTATTTACATATGAGATGCAAGATAAAACCAACTTTGTGCAATATTAAACTCATACCATCCCAACAATTGAAGTTTCAATCTCCATGATCAAAAGTGAATAGTATTCAAAGAGGTGATAAATAATCAAACATGTAAATCAAAACCCATAGTTTCATAAAATCCTTGCTTAACAAACATTCATAATAAAAAACATAACATAAGAGATAAGAAACTTACCACTCAAATTACTATTAATTTAAATGAAATTTTGTTGGCCTCACTTTTTGTTGAGGCCTAGTCTTTCTTCCTTAGAAGCATAGGATTTAGCCATAGGACTTTTCTGTTGACTATTTCTATAGGAATAGTGATGGAAACCTTCCCCATTAGAAATTCCAAATGCCTCTTTGCTCTCTTGAAGTTTCACATGTTGATTCTAACCTCTAGCACTTAGTTAGTGGAGCTAACATGGGGGAGCTCAAGAAGAGTCCCCATAGGACTATCTAGCCTTAAGATTAGCCTTGGGTGGTGTGGTCTTGGTCAGTCTTGCACACACACACTTGAACCCCCTCACTTTCACTCACAACCCAAACCCTTAACCAATCTTACTTAGTTTGATCCCTTACTCTTTTGGAAATTCATGTGGATGGTCCACCAAACCCTTAGCTCTAGGCTAGAGTTTGGCTAAGACCAACATATGGAGGATCCAAAATGGGAGCTCTCTTGGTCTCATGGCACCATAAGGGGAATTTTGTGATTAACAATCCCATTGAACCCCAATTCTACCCAAATACCCAATTTTGGCCTTTTGCCCTCAAACTTTTCCAAAAATTACCAAATTTCCCCTAAAACCCTAAAATTTCCAAAATTACCCAAATTCTCAAATTTTCTCCAAAAAAAAATTTCAAACCATTTCAATACACCCAAATAGCCCAAAACACCTTAAAATTTTCAAAATTCCCAAAATACTCCAAACTTTCTCAAAATTACCAAAATGTCCATTATGACCCAAAAATTCCCAAAACCTCCCAAATCATTTCAAACCTCCCCAAAACGATTTCTAGCCATCTATTGGGCCCAATTTGACAAAATTGGCAAATTTTAACGCAAAATTCCAATTTTATCCCTAAATGCCTAAAGTCTCCAAATCCATCCCAATTTCCACCAAATTGATTTCAAACTTTCCCAATTTTAAATCCAAATCAAATTTCATCATGAATAAACCCAATTGAAACCAATTTCAAGCCCAATTGAATCTAATTTCAAACTCAAATTCTAAGCTCAATTTAAAACCCCAATTTGACCATAAGCCAAAATCTCATCAAATTGAACTCTGTAACCCTCCAATTTTCTCAATTTTGGATTCTAAACTCTTCATGACATTCCTATAAACCAAATTGAACCTTCAATTTGCCTTGACTTAAATCCAAACCTAGCCCAAATCTAATTCAAGCTAAAAACCCCCAATGTTGGCCCAAACTTCAAATTCCTCCATTTGAACTTCATAACCCCTCAATCTTCAACCTAATTGATTTCCAAATGCCTTGCATCAATATCCTACACCAAATTGATCATTCAATTGAGGCTAATCCAAGTTTTAGTAAAGCCCAAACATAAGCCCAAGCCAAATCCTAGATTTTGAACCCAAACCCTAAACCCACTTGGAACCACTTGGTCTAACCCAAGTTGGACTACCATAAGTGCCATTTAGACTCAAAGGACCAACCTAGATTCTACTAGCCCACCCTAGAGGTGCCATGGGCCAAGGGTCCCATGATTTAGGGGATCTCTTTCTATTTTTGGTCAAGTGACTTAAGCTTGGCATCCTTTGATTAAACCCCCATTTTAATCACAAATAAACCTCCCCTTTTGTTTCTTGAGCCATCTAGCCACCTCCCCTGGCCTGATCGATCGGTCTATGTTGACCTCACTTTTGGTTGAGGTCTAGAAACTTCTTTAATAGCCTAGGTCTAGCCATAGGACTTTCCTATTGACTAGTCTTAGAAAATTAGAAAAGGTACCCCCACCATTAGAAATTCAAAACTCTTCTTTTTACTCAACTTGAAATTCCACATATTGATCTTAACCTCTAGCATTTAGTAGGTAAGATCATTAT
>NW_018165330.1:80311-81261 GCF_001263595.1 Phalaenopsis equestris | reverse complement strand
AAAAGAAAAAAAAAAGATGTGAGGAGAAGCTTGAGAAGATCCCTAATTAAAAATTGGCTTCACTTGAATCAACTTAAAGAAGAAGACTTGGCTACATTTTTTAAACTTATATTTCAGTATTAGCATATTTTCTAGTAAAGTTTCATGAAGTTCTTTTTCATATGGATATTCTAAGTGGCTTTAATATGAACAATTTGCAATTTTCTTTGAAAAGAATAGAGAATAAAAAATCTTAAACTTGATTGCTAGATATTCTTATGTCATTAGTATTAACTGAAGTTATTTTACATTTTTCTTAAGTTATGCTATTGTATTTAGTAGACTAAAATATGAAAATCTAGAAGTTAAGATCTTTGACATAAGTCATATTTTTATGTAGTAAAAGAGTTACTTGAGAATAAGTAACATTTAAGTTTGGGAGATTTTGATACACCAAAAATATATACATTTTTAGACCCATATTTTATACTCATTTTTGGCGATATTGCAATTTAAAGGAAGGTATTTTTCATGTTTTATTGCAGATTGTTATTTTTAGGACTTGAAGAAAAAAGGAAGTAAAAATGATGAAATTTGGAGTCAAAATGGAGATTTTAAAAAATTATTAAGCGCGCCTACAGCGCCAGACTGGGCGTCGACGGTGTCGTTTGACAGAGAAGACGAATTTAATTAGATGGCCAAGTGTCGGTGCAGACCCTATTTCTAGAAGATTCGACGAATTTGGACATTTTTGAAGAGTTTTTTGATGCAACTATTGGAGAACCGACCCTAGGATCTATTTAGAACCAAAATTGATCAGAAAAGACCCCCTTCGCATCTCTTCGTACGCATCTCTTCGTACTCCTCCGCTAGTTCTTGGTCTCTTTGCACCTATACGCCCTCATTGTGTCATTCCACACCATTAGTCATTTATTTATTTTTTTATAGTTTTGAGTTTTTGTGGTGATTTT
>NW_018165330.1:74842-80211 GCF_001263595.1 Phalaenopsis equestris | reverse complement strand
GGAGTTTGGATGTTTCGGCATCTTGATGATAATAAGAAACAAGTTCTATGTTTCATGCTTGTGAAGGCCTAATGAAGGGAAAATATTTGCGTACGTAACATGCACGCAGAGCTATATGTGTAATAACCCCGCAATAACTTTCGTTTTGCGGTTATTAGGGGGCTATTGGGAGGTTATTTAGATATTAATTCTGATAACCTATAACCCTAATAACCTTCCAATAATTTTCGCGGGCTCTATTTCGATATTATTAATAGGTTATTATGGGAATATTATGGGGTTAATGGAGCACGCACGCAGAGTTGTGTGCGTGTTACAGACGCAAATATTTCTCCTAATGAAGACCTTTTGGTAAGCATGTTTTTTTAATAGGTTTTTATTCCTCTAATTATATTGTTGAAGTCATTGGTCAGTGCTTTTACTTCACTTAACTTATATATATATTTGAAAAAAGTAGAAGAGTAGTATATTATCTTTTATATAGCAAATAGTTCATCTTCTTCTTCCATGCATCTCTTCCTGATTGGCTTTGTACCTCTTTTTATTATATAATATATGGCAGTAGGTTACTAAACTTTGTTGTGGATCATTTGATTATTTGGCAAAGCATACCTTTATGTCTAATTTTAATACTTGCTCTTTAATTCATTAATATGTTGACATTTGATAGAGTCATTATGATATGATATTATGATTTGTTTTGACGCAAATTTAAATGCATGTGTTTTTATTTTTTTAGTTTTATAATAGTATAAACATTAAAAGGCATGAAATGTATTTTTTGTATGCATATACAAAGAAATTTTGTTTTGATACATTCATTCTATCTGTGATGGAAAGGAACAATTTTATTTTAGGACTCAAAAGGTCTGGATAATGAATTTGCATAAAGGTACACTATATACTTCAAAATAGAGATTAATATTTTATTAAAATTATTAAATAAATAAGTAAAAGGAAATGAATACTCTATAACTTTTAGATTCTTTCTTTATAAATATATATCATATTTAAATTTCTAAAGTTCATTGTACAGCTTATTTAAAGCTTTAACTTCCCAAAACTATCTAGCTTGCAACCAGGTGTTCGTTCCTTTACATATAAACATAAACATTGGTGAAATCATTACTTACAACATATTTTATAGAAGAGGGGCATCCTTACATCCGTTATAAATTGTGAAATCGTTGCGTTTTAACTCTCTGATGCCATCTTCCAAAAGTGCTCCAGTACTTTGGCTTCAATAAGAGTACAATCGGCAATTATAAAATTTAATTAATGTTGATACAAAAGACATCAAATGATACAATAGTTCTACAAGTACAAAAATATACATTAAGATAATGAAAAATTACTTCAAATTCATGAATGTTGCAACGCTTATAAACGCTGGTGTGAAATAATTTTTTTGTTAAAAAAAAATATTTTATTTTGTTTACATTTTCACATCCATTTATGATCAAAATAATGCAGCAGTCAATATATAAAATATAAGTAAAAAGTAGGCATTCACAAAAATAAACTCATTCTGTATACACCAAAGAAATACTAATTTATAGCAGCCCTATTTTCTTCAAAGTTACATGAATATTCTATAGTTGTATTAATCCAAAGAATATAAAACTTACATAAACAAGCACGAGGATTAAACAAGGAATTTTATTTACATATGAGATGCAAGATAAAACCAACTTTGTGCAATATTAAACTCATACCATCCCAACAATTGAAGTTTCAATCTCCATGATCAAAAGTGAATAGTATTCAAAGAGGTGATAAATAATCAAACATGTAAATCAAAACCCATAGTTTCATAAAATCCTTGCTTAACAAACATTCATAATAAAAAACATAATATAAGAGATAAGAAACTAATCTTTCAAATTTTAAATGAAATATTGTTGACCTCATTTTTTGTTGAGGGTAAAAGAATTCTATGCAAACTTACATGGAATTACCCAATGAGTCATCTTCGTTCGAGGTAAGGTTGTACCATTTACTCCGGCTCGAATTAATAATTTGTATATGATAGAAAACATTCCAATCTGTTATTGTACAAATTTTATCTCAACGACAGATATGATACAAGATGTATATAATTTTCTGACGGATGAAAATAATAATTAGGAAATCAGAGATGAGGGATACGTTAGTTTATCTGCTTCACTGCTTAATCCAATATCAAAACAATGGCATTTCTTCATATCTACAAAATTACTCTCTACCATGAAGATTAGTAGAGTTACAAGAGAAAGTGTTATTTTAAACTATTTCATTTAAATTGAAAAACCCATTGATGCAGGGTCAATTATTTTCAAATTTGTTATGGGTATTATTATGAATGGGTCAATATATGGATTGGGGCATCCTTTCACAATTTTCTTACTTTGCAGTCAATCTCAAGTTCCATTTGAAAGTTTGGAGAAAGTTTTATTACCTTGGGAGCCCATGATTCCTATTGATGAAAATTATACTGGGAATGAAAATGAAGCATTAGATATTATTTTAAATCATTCATCACATGCTTCAAAAACATTGATGCCACAAACAGTTGGAAGTTCAATAGCTTTGGAGAAGAAAATGCTAAAAATAGAAAGATAACTTCAGAGTATTTCGAATGTCAGAGTATTTCTTAACTACCTTTTTGATCACCTAGATTGGAGGATGAAGGAGAACTTTGATCATAATGGAACAATTGAAGCAGGATGATCATAAGAGAACTTTGATCATAATGGAACAATTGAAGCAGGATTGGTGCAGATGTTCAAGAAAAATGGATGGATCGATGAAAAGTTGACTGACCAATTTCCGTACCGACCCTTCGACAATATGTATGTCAATTACCGGTCTATAGGAGATATTAGAGGAGGAGAAAGTACTGAAGATGAGGCAGAATAATTGAAGAAGCTGGACTCTCTACTATTTTAAAATACTTATATATTTAATGTAATTGTGTGGATTTGATTTACTTTACTTTGCTTTAGAACTCTATTGACTTTGATTGTGTGTATAGTTTTGTGTCAGCGTTCGAGTCTTGTGGCTTGATTTCGACGCTGAATTATAATTTAGTTTATTTTTCGGATGTGTAGTTTGTTTTAAGGATGTGAAAGTTTGATTAGAAAAATGTATTTGTAAAAAGTGTATTTTCATATATAAAGGTTAGTTTGGTGTTGTTTTTGAAAATGTTTTTTTGTGAATTATTTTTAGATGAAAATTAGTGTTCAAAAATATTAAATAGACTTTGGAGTAAATTGAAAGAAAATTGAAATTTGTGAAAATAGAAAAATGAAATTTTTTCCCACTGGCATCGACGGTGCCTGCATGGGCGCTGACAACTCCCTCAACCCGAAAACCACCCAAACACCTTAAAAATTCTCAATTTGCACAGTAAAACGCCATTTTTACCTTTTTAGTCACCTTCAACCTTCGGCTTTTGCACCTAGGGCTTACTATTGCTCGGATTTGAGGCAATTTTAAGGCAAATGAAGTTGGGATTTCATCTTCTCTTGATAAGAGCTATACTTTGAAATCAAAATTTTTTATTTTCATCAAAGATTTATCTTACATTACCGAGATCCAAAATTTTGAAATTTTTTAGAAGATTTTGAGAAAATCCTTTAGTGAAGAACTCTTACTTAGTAGATTTAAGTTTAAAACATTCCACGTTATAATTTTCAGATTTTTTTGGGAATTTACTTGAATTTTATCAAATTTTCTTAGATTTACTATAACTTTTTTGTAGATTACCATGACACCAAGAATGAGCAAAGGAAAGAGAAAAGTGGATTTTGATGATTAAAAGTTTGTTAATTACAAGGCCAACATTTGCTTCAATAGTCTACTTACAGCTAAAAAAGTGATTCCGGATCAAGGATTTAAAAATCTGGGTGGAGAAGTCTAAAGAATAATCAATGCTCGCCAATGCAAAAATTTTTGTTACTTTACTGCAAAGGCTATTATTGGTGTAGTGATGGAGTTCTATGCCAATTTAATGGAGACTTCTGAAGATTATGTGTTTGTTCTTGGGAAAATGGTGGAGTTTACTCCAAGAAAAATTAATGAATTTTATCAGTTAGAAGATGTGTATAGCTGCCAGTACAAATCATTTTATGCTACGAATGAGGCCTTAGATGAAGTTATTTCTTTTCTTACTGATAGAAGTGGAGCCTAGAAGGTGAAGATGGTGTTAAGGTAAATTTTCCTCTTTCTATGTTAAATGTAGTATATAAGGCCTGACACTACTTATTTTTGAAAGAATGATACCAACAAATCATCACAGTGAGGTTACAAAGGATAGAGCCATCTATCCAACAGATGAGAAGGATAGATGTTGGCTTTATTATTTATAGAAACACTTAATCTATTGCTTTTGGAGAGACTACTGGTGGTTTAGCGCGCCCTGCCCTGATCTTCACACTATGTGAACATGCAGGAGTTGATTTAGAGTGGATGAGGAGAGGATTGAACCTCTAAAACATATTGGGCCTACCAATATAATGACTTATGAATCTCATGTTGGATGGAGATCTGGAAGTAGGACCAGGGATATTCCTTCTACTTCAAGTACTACTTCTAGTACCCCTACTAACCAAGAACTTATGGAGCAGATGATGATCCAACAGGGAGATAACTTGTGAATGGAAAGTAGAATGGAAAATATGGAGACTAGAAATGTACACATTGATGATTTGATACGACAAAAGTTTGATTATGATGCTTCTTATAATGATGCAATGGTCAGATACATGAGAGGTGATCACTCAGTTCAATTTCCTACTCACCCTGTTTTTACCCCATATTAGAAGCAAAATTTGGATGTGGAAGAAAAAGTAGAAGAAGATTAAAAGTAGAAGAAGATTATTGGTGATGCTTTAGTTATATTTTTGTTTAGTTTATGTTTGGTTGTACTTTATTATTGAGACTGTTTGTTTTTAAACTATGATACCTTATTTTAAATGTTATGTTGAATTGTGAACTTTAGATTTGTCAGACTATTTTTACATTGGGAACCATTTTTGAACTGTTGTTAGTTTTTAGTACTTTGTTGGATGTTTTTATAGTTAACTCTTTCTCAGCAATTTTTTATATGTATTATTTTTATATGTATTATGTGATATGTATTATGTGTATTTAATGTTTTAAGTATTATAGCTTTTCATATTAGCACCTGCAATATTTCAGAGTTAGATTTCAAAATCAGAACCTTTAACAAGTAAGTCTTTTCTTTATGTATTAAATGTTTTCTTTCACACTTTATTATTTTATGTTTTTTCATGCAAAATCTTTTAAAAATTTAAGTTTGGGGGGGGGGGGGGGGGGGGGAAAATTTTTTTCTAAAAGTTTTTAAATTTTTTTTTGTTTATAAGATG
>NW_018165330.1:71030-73572 GCF_001263595.1 Phalaenopsis equestris | reverse complement strand
GTTTTGTTGTATCTTTCTCATGAAGTCTGAGTAATTTCCTTTATCTTTCTCTTACTCTGAGATATGGTGAAATGAATAGATAATTTGGATGTGCCAATGTTAAAATATAAATGTTAAAATATAAAATAAATTGTGATGGTTTTTCAACTCCGTTCTTAATTTACTTTTCGATTTGGCCAATTGAATTGTTAAATTATGTTGTGAAACATATGATCCAGGAAATGGAGTATGAGTTCTACAACAAAGTGAGAATCACATTTAAGTCCATGAAGGAGCATTTCGTTCATAGAATTAAGTGCAAATAAATAGGAAAATATACATTGTTGGGTGTAGAATTGGAGATTTCTAGGGTGACAAACTAAAAATCCCCAATTTGATCTTAGTGTTTAAGAACTAAAGAGAAAGTTAGCCTTCAGGGGAAGGGAAGTGGGAGCTCTGGAGTGAGAGCCAGTATCCTCCTAACCTAGCAACAAATTTAGGGACTAAACCTGAGATTAGCCAATGCTTTTCTATAACACTGAATCACAGTAGAGAATTAAAAGTGTTCTTATTTGACACTATACAAATTTAGACCATTTATCTCATCATTTCACCAAAAACTCATTGTAGTGGGAACTCATTGTAGTGGGAAATTAGTGGGAAATATATTTTTTCATATTAAAAAACTTCATCACATAAACATAGTTTAGTAGTTACTATTCTAAACTCTACATTTAAATTCTGCTAGTAGTTAATAATTTAGTTTTGAATGTATCTCAAACATTCAAAATTAGTGACAATAAATTTGTTTTATATCTGTGATTTTCAAGTTAATTTATCATTTTAAATTTAAACCTTCCTCGTGGGATTGATATTTGGGACTTAAATAGAAAGTTTTATATCACTTGATAACAATACGTATACTTGTGTAGAATCCAAACATTAAGTGCTTAATGTTATTATTCATAAAATACCACATCAAGTTTTTGGCACCGTTGTAAAGCGAAGTCAACTTATAAAACTTTACACAACTATACTTCACCGGGATTAGCGTGACCACAAAAGTTTTGGGCATGACGATGACATTTTTGGGGGTGATCATTCCAACGAGCGGGAGCACATTTTTGGAAAACGATTTGCTTGCCAAATGTATGCTTCTTGCTATAAGAAGGATTTTTAGGGCTTCTTGAAGAGAATTTTGGAGCAGAGAAGAGTTGGAGGCTGCTACAGGTAGAGATTATGCAGAATTTGAGTGCTTTCCTGAAGGTATCCTTCCTCCCTTGGTTGAAACCTTCAAGGGTGAGCTTAAACTAATTTATTTGATAAGTATTTCTTGGATTCATTAAATAAGAGCTTTTACCAAATAAAAAATGAATGACATTTTACAATTACATTTTTTTTTATTTTGAATGAACTTTCTCTTACTTATGGAGAAAGCTAAGTCAAAATATTTTATTTAAATTGATTAAAAAATAGTTTCCCGGTAAGCAAAAAATTAGAACAACAAACCAAGTAAAAGATCTAGAAGAAAGAGAAGCCACTAGAAGAAGAGAAAGAACCAGTTAGCAACCACAAAATCAGGAAATCCATGGAAACCCTAGCAGAGTAACCTCAAAGCCAGCCGCCACTCCAAACTCCATCTTATATATATATATATATATATATATATATATATGACACATACACTTCCTATTAATATTATGTTGAGATTCATTAAAGAGATAATTAAATAGCACCATGAAATATTATTATTTATAAAATTTAGTATTCACTTGATATTTTTGAAATGCAGAATGGATGTATTTTCTATTCAGAATTTGATAAAAATGAAAGATCGGGGTTGGGATTTTATGATGATTTTTGATGTTTTGAGGGAGAATTTGGAAAATGGATGATTAAGGGTGTAGATTCGTAAATGGCTTCGGATGACCTCACACGAGTGTCGGAGATGGAGGCGGTGAACTACGGAAGAAAAAGGTTTCCAGCTGCCGACAGGGGAAGCGGCGCCGTCCTAGACGGAAGGAGCAGGAGGTGGGAGGACCTAATAAAGGTTAATTTTAGAGCTTAAAATATTTGGTAGGATAGAATAAGACTATCTTTTTCAATTATAAGTAAAGGAATTTGTATTTTTGAAGTATTAAAAATCTTAGGGATTCATGTAAGAAGAAAAGAATAAAACTTTATAAAAAATCTTTAAAGCTAGTATAAATTTATAAAGTGAAGAAATGTGAAAAGTTTTTAACTTTAAGAAGAGGATAGTGAAGTTCAAAATCATTAAAGGCTATCCAGATATAATAATTCTCACATAAAAAAAATATTGAAAATGATCTTGAAAAATAATAAAAAAAATGATTGAAAATGATCCTGAAAAAGAAAAGAAAAAAAAAAGATGCGAGGAGAAGCTTGAGAAGATCCCTAATTAAAAATTGGCTTCACTTGAATCAACTTAAGGAAGAAGACTTGGCTACATTTTTTAAACTTATATTTCAGTATTAGCATATTTTCTAGTAAAGTTTCATGAAGTTCTTTTTCATATGGATATTCTAAGTGGCTTTAATATGAA
>NW_018165330.1:41268-69132 GCF_001263595.1 Phalaenopsis equestris | reverse complement strand
CAAGTTAATTTATCATTTTAAATTTAAACCTTCCTCGTGGGATTGATATTTGGGACTTAAATAGAAAGTTTTATATCACTTGATAACAATACGTATACTTGTGTAGAATCCAAACATTAAGTGCTTAACGTTATTATTCATAAAATACCACATCAAGTTTTTGGCACCGTTGTAAAGCGAAGTCAACTTATAAAACTTTACACAACTATACTTCACCGGGATTAGCGTGACCACAAAAGTTTTGGGCATGACGATGACATTTTTGGGGGTGATCATTCCAACGAGCGGGAGCACATTTTTGGAAAACGATTTGCTTGCCAAATGTATGCTTCTTGCTATAAGAAGGATTTTTAGGGCTTCTTGAAGAGAATTTTGGAGCAGAGAAGAGTTGGAGGCTGCTACAGGTAGAGATTATGTAGAATTTGAGTGCTTTCCTGAAGGTATCCTTCCTCCCTTGGTTGAAACCTTCAAGGGTGAGCTTAAACTAATTTATTTGATAAGTATTTCTTGGATTCATTAAATAAGAGCTTTTACCAAATAAAAAATGAATGACATTTTACAATTACATTTTTTTTTATTTTGAATGAACTTTCTCTTACTTATGGAGAAAGCTAAGTCAAAATATTTTATTTAAATTGATTAAAAAATATAAAATTACTAAGTTTATTTAGGGGTTACACGTGTGTGTGTGTGTGTCTCTCTCTCTCTCTCTCTCTCTCTCTCTCTCTCTCTCTCTCTCTCTCTCTCTCTCTCTCTCTCTCTCTCTCTCTCTCTCTCTCTCTCTCTCTCTCTCTCTCTCTCTCTCTCTCTCTCTCTCTATATATATATATATATATATATATATATGACACATACACTTCCTATTAATATTATGTTGAGATTCATTAAAGAGATAATTAAATAGCACCATGAAATATTATTATTTATAAAATTTAGTATTCACTTGATATTTTTGAAATGCAGAATGGATGTATTTTCTATTCAGAATTTGATAAAAATGAAAGATCGGGGTTGGGATTTTATGATGATTTTTGATGTTTTGAGGGAGAATTTGGAAAATGGATGATTAAGGGTGTAGATTCGTAAATGGCTTCGGATGACCTCACACGAGTGTCGGAGATGGAGGCGGTGAACTACGGAAGAAAAAGGTTTCCAGCTGCCGACAGGGGAAGCGGCGCCGTCCTAGACGGAAGGAGCAGGAGGTGGGAGGACCTGAGTAGCGACCTTTTGTTGGCGATTTTCTCGCGGATCGGAGTAGCAGATCTTATAGCCGGTGTGCCATATGTGTGCTCAGCGTGGCGGTACGCTGCGCGGGATCCATTTTGCTGGCGTGTGCTCGACTTCCGGAGTTGGGGCGATATTTCTCACCGTCTCGACTGTCGGCGCGATGAAGCTGTCGACTTCGCCGATCTCTTCGATTTCGCCATCACCCGAAGTGAGGAGGTCATCGATTCTGTCTACTTCCCATACTTTTCCGACGAGATCGATCTCGAGTATGTCGCAAACAGGTGATCTATCTTTATGCAGGTTTTGTTTTCTTCTGTGTCCCCGGCACATTCATGGAAGTTGGGCGCAATGGTGGTGCTATTATTTTTTAGATTTGGTTTCTTAGATCCCTTGCATGCGGGGAGCTTGTTAATTGCGGATATCTCCGGGGGTGCTTGGTAGTGGATTTAAGCAGGATTTAGGGGCTGTTTGGCTACAGTTGGAGGATTTAGTGAATTCTATAATTCTGGACTTATAAAATTTGAGTTGGTTAAATGTTTAAAAATTGTTTGGCAAGCTAATAGTTAAACCGAGTAAATCCCCACAAACCATCCGACAATTTGAACCAAGATTTAAGTCTGTTAGTTAGAATAAAAAATATTATTAAAATATAATGTTGAAAATTTTAAGATTAGTTACATTTAAATTGATTTTTCAATAATTTGACTTACAACAATCATTAATTTATAACAATCCTAAGATAGCTATTTATTAATTAGGATTTCATCGCAATGATTACCAGTATACAGATTGGTATTATGAATGAAGAAAAAATTACAAAAAGTGTTTAAGTTGGTTGAGCTTTATGAATTTGAATTATGTTAAACAAAATATTTTGATTTTTAGAAACCTGAGAAAACATTTAAAAAAATTAGAGCATTTGTTCACCTTTAAGAATTTGATAGATGCTTGTCTCGTCGTTAACATTTGATGCAATTCATAATACAATTGTGATATGCTAATGCTGTAAACTAAAGTAAGTTCTCATTCTCTTAAGTCTTGATAATATTGAATATTATAGAAAGATGCAAATAGAAAGAAGTTATAACACTAAATTTCAATTTTATTCTAATTTAAATCTATGCTTAGTGAATAGAGCAAACAACATATAACAACTTGCATTAAAAAAATTATTTATTTCGTTAGTTAAATTGTTTTCATTTATAGAAATTTAACAATTTTATCAACTTGCTTCACTCTCTAATGTAAATTTAAATTCTAGCATATGAGAAAAATAAATTTCAAATTAAGTAAAACTCGTAGAATATCACAATTGCAATAGAAATTCACAATTTTTTTTAGTTTGAATTTAAATGGGAACATCATATACAAATTTTAATATCAAATAGCATATTATAATATAAACAAGCTACCTTGACAAGCTAAGTAAATAAAAAAGTTATATAATATCAATTTATAAGATTATGGACTTACAAAAACTGCAATAAATAACTAAAGAGAAAAAGAATTGTGGTGTTACATCCAAAAACTTCCTTGAGGATAAGTTTTGAGTATGTGAAATATAATACTCATTTTATTCCTTATAATAACTTTGGTGAGTAACTTTATCAAATCAATCGATATTGTTGACCCTTTAGCTATGAAGAAAATAATAAAGTATTAGTATATTAAAATTTTTGAAAAAGATAAATATTACAACAACACAACAAAAACAACGAAGCCTTTTTACCACTAAGTGTGGTTGGCAATGTGAATTATTTTTCTTCATTTTGTCCTCTTCAGTGTTATATTTTCATTTATTTCTAATAAATTAAAATAATTTTTTATACAACATGCCCAAGTATTTTGAGGTTATCTCTACCTTTCTTAATATAAGTCAAATTTATAACACCTACTCTCGTAACATGGTATAAGATGGTCAGCGTTTAATGTGATCAAACCATGTGAGGTGATTCTCTCTAATATTGCTTGTCATTGGAGCTACTCTAACCCTTTTACGGATATATTCATTTCACATTTTGTCTCTAAGTGTAAAGCCACTCATCCACTGATCCTGAAATTATAGATGTGTAAAATTAATAAAGTTGACTCCGCTTTGCAGCGACGCTAAAAACTTGATTCGTTATCTATGAATAAGAAATTGAAACAATTTATATTGAAATTCTACGCAAGTATACGTATCGTTATAAAATAATACATTACTTTATGTTTTAGCCCTAAATATCGATCCCACGAAGAAGGTGTAAATTTGTAATGAAAATTTAAATCACGAAATTCACAACAATAAAAAAAATCTACTACACCAATTTCAAATGTTTAGGGTGCTATCAGAACTAAATTACTAATTACTAGCGAAACTGTAAACAAAGTTAAGCAATAACTACAAAATTATATTTTTGTGATGAAGTTTCCAATATGAGAAATCATCTTTCTCACTACAATGAGTTTTTGGTTAAATGAGAGAGATAAATGGTTTTACTATGTCTTGTGCTAAATATGAGCAATGTTATTTCTCTACTCTCAGTCAAGTGTTATAAAGATCGTTGACTAATTTTAGGTTTAGTCTCTAAATTCGTGGTTAGGCTGGGAGGATACTGACTCTCATTCCAGAGTTCTCACTTCCCTTCCCCTGAAGGCTAACTCTCGCTTTAGTTCTTAAACACTAAGACAAAATTGAGGATTTTAATCTGTCATTCTAGAATCTCCAATTCTTCGCCCAGTAATATATATATTTCCTATTTGTTTGCACTCAATTTCATGAACGAAACACTCCTTTATGAAATTAAATATGATTCTCACTTTGTTGTGAAACTCGTACTCTATTTCCCGGATAGTATTTTTTAATAACAGATGTTAACATTTCAATTGACCAAATCGAACAGTAAATTAAGAACGGAGTGAAAAAATTATCCCAATTTATTTTATATTTTAAAATTAGCATATTCAAATTATTTTTTCATTTCACTATATCTCAGAGTAGGGAGAAAGACAAAGAAAATTACTCAGACCTCATAAGAAAGATACAACAAAATATGAATTTCATAAGTAAAAGAAAATTTATACAACAATAATAAACAAACACCACTTATCTTTAACTATTCCTCAAAGCAAATCCCTTATAGCTCTTCTTGGACTATTTCTCTCTTTACAAGACTCTTAATTCTCTCTTCGAAGATGTAGGGAAGAAGAAATCTTTCACTTCTCTCTCTCTCCAACAACTCTTAGGAGAAATCACACTTAAACTCACCACACTACACAATACACACAATGGAAGACTAAAGAAAACTCAATGACACACTAGCCGACTTTTTTTCTGATCAATTTTCGCTCTAAATAGACCAGAGCTTTATGTCTGTTTTCCAATAGGTGCATCAAATAACTCTTAAAAAAACGTCCAAATTCGTCGAATCTTCTAGAATTTCGCCCTACAACGACTTCAGCGACGTCAATGCCCACAATGACGTTTTCGACGCCCGTGGCCCGAAATTAATTTGGTGCTCTCTGTCAAATTGCGCCGTCGGCGCCCAGTATGGCCCTGTTGGCGCCCCCGCTATTTTGGACTCCTTCCGTCATGCTGGCGCCGTCGGCGCTGAGTATTTCTTTTCAAAACGTCATTTTGACTTCAAATTTCATCTTTTTTGTTTCAAGCGCTAAAAATCATCAACCTGCAATAAAAAAATGAAAAATACATTCTTTTAAAGCGCAATATCACAAAAAATGAGTATAAAATATAAGTCTAAAAATACATATATTTTTTGTGTATCATCCACCCGAGCATTCTTTTCTCAACAACTCTTAATTTTATGCTTCTCTTTTATAGGCTAACATGCTGCATCATAAAGCATTGCGGGTTTCACCACCATCATATAATTTTTTTTAATGTCTAAGTGGTGCTTTTCTATCACACAATAGGCCTGATGCATTCTTCCACTTCAACTATCCAACTTGAATTCTACTAATAACTTCTTCATCTATATCACCATCACTTTGAACAATAGACGTGAGGTATCTAAAATATTCCCTCTTTTTAATGACTTGATCGCAAATTGTTATGACCCCTCCACTAGATCTATTACTACTAAAATTACGTTCAATGTATTCAATTTTAGATCTACTAAAACAAAAGCCTTTAGATTTTAAAGTTCACCTCCATAAATCAAGTTTTTTTTGAACTCTCTATAGTCTTTTCCACAGAATGGATATCAATAGCAAAAAACATACACCAATTTACATCCTCCTGTAGATGCCTGATAAGAACATCCATAGCTGAAACAAAAAGATATGGGTTTAAAGCCGATCTAATAATTGATATTACTATTTCTTTCACATGCTTCATACAAGTCAGTGACGATTGCATGTCTTATGGCGTCTCCTTCAATTTTTTTCTCAGCAATTGCGTACAAATCTGAGTCCTCATCATTGACTTTCATTGCACTATATTGACTATCATGATACATATCATTTTGAAATACATTTCATATTCATGATAGCTACTAATAAAATTATGTAATGTTCCATAAATAAGTATAATATTTAAATGCACCATTGTAATAAATTAATGTGTATGCGTTAACACTTAAAATATTTCTTTAAAAATATAAAAATTATCTCAACAATATTGAGTAAATGATCCTATTGATGATTCTATAATTTTTTTTTATTGAGTTTCTTTTAGAAGCGTTGCTGTAGTACTTAAATGATAACAATATTCTTTAAATGGTTTTAAGAGCTTTTCTGTATTTGCATTGCTGGACTTCATCAAGTAAAATCTCACCTATAATGTTCTAAAGTATTCGTCACTTGCTGACTATTGTAGCACCCCCTTATTGACTCGATCCCTCATAGCCAGTAGCAATATAAATAATTTGTCAATTAAATGATAGCGTAACCATCACATTTTGGGAAGTGAAATTCATCCTATTTTGATACTTATTCTGTAATTGTCTGTTTGCTATTACATAAACATGCGTATCATCTACTTTGCTAAATGTAATGATATTTTGAAAATATAAACAAAATTATTGGTTAGTTAATATAAATTGATGATATCTACTTTAGCTGGGGGCAAATTAATAAACTATTTTGATAATAAAATTATTACACTTAATACAAGATTAAAGGATTTGTCAGTTGTTTCTAAAGTGTTGAAAAAATTCACTATTACTTGTAGTTATGTGAATGTGTAACTCTCTTGAGAAAAATATTTAATTGTTTGATCACAATCTTAAATTTTATCACTAAATAGACTTCGAATAACCAATAAATCTCTAAATTACACAAATAATTTTGGTAGGAGTTAGAAATAATTTTAAAATCATAAGAGATGCATCACAATTACATCTGCATTATATTGACGGTCTGTGTATGCCCAATCAAAGTGGATCTACATATTTAGTATTTTCACTCGATAAATTACTATTCTCCATAAATGATGATTTAAGTTCATCAATAGTAATATCAATTTTTAGGTGTATGCCAACCATATCACATATTGCATTGGATATATTTTTTTGTTATTTAATTAGCCATTGCTACATTAATAAGTTATAAAGATTTTATTGATAAAATATATGAACTATTAACAAATACAAAGTAAATATTGGACTGCTCAAGTCAAATGATAAATATTAAAATAATGATTGTATTTAAGTTGGGCATATATAAAAACGATGGTGATAATTAAGTATATACTCGATTTAGTCATTTAACAATGACAATTCCAATGTTATCATTATTATGTTTTAAAGCTTCCTCCATGATAATGATAAATTATGTTGATATATTATTTTTGCTGTTAAGTTTTTCTAAATATCGAGCCATTATATATGACGTATTTTATTTTAGGGATTCTGTAATATGTTCTTTTTTTGTTACTTGCCTAACAAATTGATCATAATTTGCTTATCTAAATATTTTTAATTCAATCGTCAAATGTGTCTGATTTCTTACTAGATAGTTTATTGTCGTACTTAGAACTTAAATATGATCTAATTCCATTTTCTTATTCAATTCTATATCTGTATTTTCATTATGTGCACTTATCTCGCTCCCATGATTTTGTCCATGAAGTGATCAGTAGGTGACACAAATTTTTCTTGCCATATGATCTTTTGAATTTATCTTCTTCGCATTATGGGTTTTCATGCCAATTACAATATTTTTGGCACAAATTCTCTTGAAGATATTATATTGTTGAAATAGATTGCGATGAAGACATGTCGGATAGGAACTGTCACGGATTTCCACACAAAAGTTAAGGTAAAGCAAAATTTTTTCTTTAATAATTTAAAACAACACAAACATAAAGATAAGAACCTTTAATTCGAGAAGTAGGTAATCTCTCCAAAACCCTCGACCTAAGACTCACAACAATCTGATGCATAACCGAGCACAAAAGACTAAATTGCCCTTAAGGATTGACACAACAATTCTCCCCTTCCTAAAGACTGCCGTCAAAGTGGATAAAAGAAAACTGCTGCTAAATCAAGCTCCTCTAGTGTCCTTGTCACACACTGTGAGAACCTATAATGTCCGGTCCTTACAATGTGTTATGGAGCAGATTTTTTATCCCATAGAAAATATAACCCTTTTGCTTGTTTTTCTTAAATCATTATCTCTATAAGATGTTTGAATGTCACTCTCGGTCCTGTCTTATGATTCACGTCCATGGGAACCTCTCTCTAGGCATCTACTATTTGAATTTTTTGTATCGTCGTGGCTGTAGCAATTTGGTATGACGCTCCACCTATGCTACTCCTATTAGCCAATTTTCTTGTATTTTTATCTTCAACTAGCTGCGTTAGTTCCATAATTTTTTCTAAGTCTCACTATCTTAGTGGACAGAGTGTTGCATGCATGTCGAGCTTTAGACCCTGCATGAAAATTTTTTCCAATACTACTTCAGAAATCCCCTCCGCTTCCCAACACCCTATATTCCATGACAATCTCCACTTAAGTCAAAGCAAATAATTGCTCCTTTCTGATTAACTCGAAAACATTCTAACAAGAAATCCTTAATTTCCTCGAATGAAAAGATCGAGCATTTAGTCTTCTCCCTCCACAAAAACCTTGCTAGGGCTTCCCCTCCATACATAACCCTGCTATCATGAGCTTTTTCTTCTCATTTAGTCAGTTTACTTTGAAATATCGCTCCACCCTATACCCCCACCCATGTGTGTCTTCTCTCTCGATGATCGATATCCTTAATTTCCTAATCCCAACATCTCCACCCCAATTTTCTCTTCCTCCACTGTTTTCCCCCCATGTGTATAAGGTAAAATTCTCTCATTCGATTATAATCATACCCTATCTTAGCTTCTTTTTTTCCTTCTTCGTGCTTCTCCATACCCCTTGCATAATCTCATCTCCATATTTCGATCTAACACCCTTTGTCGGTGATCTCTAATCCCCCACCCCCTTCGGAGCCGTTGGAGGGGTTCTTGATGTTTGATACTTTTCTCATGTTCTTGTCCGTTCTCTTCCCTTTTTGTTTTATCCAAGGATTCTCCGATTACCCTTTGGTTAGGGTTTGCGAATTGAACAATCTACAATGTCTTGGATTTCATCTCAATAAGTTTTCTAATCATCTCCTCCAAGCTCTCGAATCGACTCTCAAATCGATTTTCTATTGATGATAGCCTTCCTTCTATGGTTGAGAAGCTTTCTTCCATCCCAGATGTAAGTTACTCTATTTCTCATTCCAATCTCTTTTCCAAAGCATCTACTTTTCTCGTTGCCATTTTTCCCAGTTTTATTTATGATCACGAAAGCGGAACCTTATACCTTGAAAATCTATCGTCACTTTCCAACTAGCTCTTATCTTGAATGTATTGCAAATCAGTGATCCCATATCATGTCAATCTCATCGTTGGCGTCGCAAAAGGAACAACTTGTATGCTAAGCAAAGGAATTAGGAGTTTCGGGCACCTGTATGCCGCGGTCCCAAGTTGGCTTTTGATATGTGTGAATTATGTGATAAAATTTGTTTAAATTTTATTGTAATTGCTTATATTATTTGTTCATATTTATGTTTTTCCAAATATTTTGTGTTATTACATGATATAAATACTTATGGAAGCTTTAAAGTGGCTTTAGCAAATATTGGAGCAAAATATAAAGAAGCTGGTTCAAACATGTTTCTAATGGAGCCACCAAGCACTAGAGCTTAAAATGCCTTGAGTGACGCCTAGACGCCGCCTTATGTGTGCGCTACCCATGAGCCCAGGCATGCCAAAGCCACTGAGAGCCTGGCCTGCAAAACCATGGCACCGCTTCTTGTTGTTCCGGGGTGCCACCCACTAGCTGCTACGCAGAGCGAGCAACACTGACATAGGGAGTTAGTGTTTTCTGGCCGCGCGGAGTCTCTTATGGCTACAAAAAGACGAATTCGACTGAAGGAGGGGATCTCTCAAGCATTTGAAAATCATCTCGAAAACATTTGAAAAATTAATTTCTCTGGATTTCCGTTTTCTCTCTGTGACTAAGTGATTTTATAAGAAAGGTGACAAAATTCAAAAATGTTGTGAAGGAGAGAAGATTGCCCCAGAAAATTAGTGATTGTCAGCAGGAGTGTAGAACATGATCCCATATCACATCTTAAGGATGTAATCCTGGTTAATTTTTCTAAACTCACTTTGTACTTATTCGTTTTAATGAATAAAATGCTTATTTTATTATTTTAAAACATGAGTCGTCACTAATTCCCTTTTCTCTCTGATTTGGTGAATGGAAATCCTAGGGTTTTTGATATTTTTTTTGTGATTTACACGATCAATGTTGTGGTGGTATTTTATCCTTTGAATCTTAATTTACTTTTGATCTGTCGAATTGAATAGTTAAAAACTATTGTGAACTATGATTATTGGGAGAATTCATATTGGAAACTAGGATAAATTTTATTAAGTAGGAGAATAGGAATTTTGTTCATGAAGTATTGCTATAGTTTAAGAAAATATTTAATCTTGGAGATTTCATTGGATTTATGAAATCAAACTGATTGATTGTCCGAGCTTCTTTATTGCCACTGACAGGGGCTAAGTAAAAAAAATGTTTTTTGATTGTCACAATCTTAATTATGTCATTGTCAACCCTAGGTTTTTAAGATTTGATTCAGGAGAGATATTTTACTTACTATATTTACTTCTCACAGTTAAATTAGGATTTTTGTTTTTGTAAAAATTAATTTAGCAACTTTTACAAAGTGCCAACAATTGAACTTTCAGGCTAAACTCGAAATCAATATGTTGGAAGTTTTCACATTTTGGGAATTTTCTTGTTTTTTGTGGGATAGATACATAGAGTTTCTTCTGTATACCACTTGGACGACACTTATACTTGCGTGATTCACCCGTGCTTTGCAATACTTGGTTCATTTCAAATTTTTGGCGCCGGAAACGGGGTTTGATGTTGAATTTCTAATTTTAGGAGAATTTTAGTCGAACCGTTACAGTTTAGATTTAAAAAATATAGCCTTGTACGATTATTGCAATATGATTAAAAAAATCAAAAAAATATTTCGTGCGTGCTTCCCATTTTATTGCTAATTTAGTGCGCTTTTTTATTGCTTTTTCATTGTTGTGAAAATTATGTGAATTGTTTGCCTTTTAACTTCAACATGTTATTTGCTTAGTTATTTGTTTTCACTTATTTTATTTGGTAGTTTAGGGCAATTTCTCTTATTTTTTTTTGTTGTGTATCTGTCGGATTGGAAGTTTGAAACTAGTACATTACGACCTTGAACTAGAAAAAACAATTAAAAAAATTAGAAAATCAAAAAGACTCAAAACGAAGTTAGGAGAGATGTCAAACATACATAAAAAAGAACATAATACACCAAGACCCCATGTCATGACTAGACCTCTTAGGGAATTGGCCAACCCATCGGTAGAAGAATTTTACTTAAGCATCAACAACCTTACCATAGAAGCCGATTTTTTTTAACACCCGCTATTATTCAGATTGTACAAAATTACCGGTTTCGGTCATCACCCATGGAAAACCCTAACTTCCACTTGGCTAGTTTTATGTGCTATCATTTGTTGTAACGGTGTCTCTAACGACGCTGTTTGACTTAGACTTTTCTTTTTCTCACTGAGAGATATAACTAAGATGTTATTCAATTTCTTATCATCAGGATCAATTACCAAATGGAACAAATTAGTCTAGAAATTCTTAGCAAAATATTCCTTCATCAAAATTGACAAAATTTAGGAATAATATCACTTTATTACTCAATTAGATGGAGAATCAATTTATAAGCTTTGAAGATTTAACAACGTTAGAAGTTATATTAGGAATTAATTTATTCTTGTGAGAAATTATGAGCAATAAATTATTTCCTTAGATTGAATTTATTTCATTTCCTATTTTAGGTTTTCTTATATTATGTTGTTTCCTTTATCTTCAAACAATTAATATGAAATGATTAATTAGAGATATATATTTCATTTCCTGTCATTTCTTTATTTATTATCTCTCATATTCTAGGATTTATGTAAGGGTTATTTGTACCCCCTTTCCATATCTAAAAAATATTTTCTGCATTATTCTGAACTTCAATTGGTATCAGAACCTTAAAGAAACCCTAGAGTTACCTACTGTTGAAAAACTTTCTATTCCCTGCAATCGACAATCTTTGTCGGCTGTCGGTTGTAGGCCCTTCCTCAAGCTTTTTTCTCTGCTCTAGTCATATGCCAAACAACCTTACCCTGCTACCGGATATCTCACGAAGAAGTGAAGATGAGAGAGATTCTGCACATTCAGGGTGGACAGTGCGACAATCAGATCGGGGCCAAGTTTTGGGAGGTGATCTGCAACAAGCACAAGATCGACCACACCAAAAAGTATAACGGAGATTTGGATACCCAGCTTGAGCGGGTCAATGTATACTACAACGAGGCCAACGGCGGGAGGTATGTTCCTAGGGCGGTGCTTATGGATCTTGAGCCGGGCACCATGGATGCCTTAAGATTAGGGCCATTTGGGCAAATATTTCGGCCGGACAACTTTGTGTTTGGACAATCTAGAGCAGGTAACAACTGGGTCAAGGGACACTACATGGAGGGCGTTGAGCTCATTGATGTTGTTCTGGACGTGGTGAGGAAGGAGGCTGAGAATTAAGATTGCTTGCATGGATTGCGAGTGTGCCATTCTTTGGGTGGCGGAATTGGATCTGGCATGGGGACCCTTCTCATCTCTAAGATGAGAGAGGAATACCTTGATCGCTTGATGTTGACCTTTTTAGTCTTCCCATCTCCTAAAGTTTCAGACACCTTAGTGGAACTTTACAATGCTACCCTTTCCATTCATCAGCTTGTCAAGAATGCCGATGAATGCATGGTGTTGGATAATGAGTCCCTTTATGATATCTGATTCCTCACTCTAAAGCTGGCAACTCCTTCTTGGTGATCTGAATCACCTTATCTCTGCTACCATGAGTGGCGTTACTTGCTGCCTGAGATTCTCCTATTAGGCATTGCATCAAAGCTTGTGGCAGTGTTAAAATCTGCTAATTTGGTACCATATTTTTATTACTCCATTGGAGGCTTACTTTTTGTTGAGAAGCAAAGTTCTGAAGTAATTTTACCAGATGCTGTTGGTGCATTGCATTCCATAAAGGCACTAAGTCAGAGTGATGAATGATGCGCTATGATTCTATAGGTGCCCAATCTAACATCTATGCTGCTGGAATGACGCTCAAAGCACTTGCTGGGGTTATTTCTTTGGCAGATTCTGTGGTGGACTGTTCTATGATTGGAGTTGTCAAGGATAACATTGTCAAATTCTTTTATATCATAAAAAGCTACAATGATGGTACTTTATACTTAAATGATAAACATACCCACATGAGTGATTATAGAAGCATGCTTGAGATTTCAGCAGCTATGGTGTGACAACATTTGCTGATGTTTTTTCTGGGAGACTAAATAATCCAAACAACAAAATTTTGGGCTTAGCTAAATTTTTTTTGCACCAGGCTTTCCTCCGGTGCTTTTTCACTGCAGTAGACCCTCCAAAATTTTTTTCTTGTATTAGACCCACATCCGAAACTTTTTCCTGTATCAGGCCCTCCTCCGGAGCTTGTCCTGTAGCAACGATTACCTCTGGAGTTTTTTTTTCTGTATCAGGCTATCTGAAGCTTTTTCTGCAAGAAGGCTTACCTCCGAAGCTTTTTCTTTTTCTGCAGACCATATTTTGTAGTTTTTTCATATTGGCTGTCCACTTCCCTGCGAACTCCTTTGCAACATTATCTGTAGGAGCCTTCCGCCTACTTACTGACATTGAAGGAACTGCAGCCAAAGATAACCACAGTACGAGATGAAGACTTCAACTTCTACCTCACAAGATCTTACCTGCCCATTGTTTGATGTTTTCTAATCCAAGTTGAACATGGTTTTCCACTATGTTTTAAATTGAGGGAAAGAGTTAGAAGTTATATTAGAAATAATTTATTCATGTACGAAATTATGAGGAATAAATTATTTATTTGCATTGGATTTATTTCCTTTCGTATTTTAGGTTTTTTTATTTTATGATGTTTCCTTTATCTGCAAACAATTAATATGAATTGATTAATTTGAGATATTAGGAGATATATCATTCTTTTCCTGCTATTTTTTTTTTTATTGTCTTTTCTATTTTAAGATTCATGTAAGAGTTATTTATACTTCATTTTCATATCAATAATATATTTTTCCCATTATTTTGAATTTCAACAAAGAAGTTACTTAGGAAATGTCCTCACCATGTCTTATCAAACAAACTCATAATTCAAGGATTTTATGATGGATTGGTGGGATCGCTGAGGTGCATAATTGATGTTGTAGCTAAGGGATCACTCTTGTCTGAGCTATTTGAGTAGGCGTATATACTGATTGAGGAGATGACAAAAAATAACTTTTAATGGATATTAGATAGAGTCAACCCTATGGAGATAGTCAACGTGCATGATACAGATGTGTTAGCAATTTTAATATCCTAAGCAGCTGCTACCTCTAGGAAGTTAGACAATCTAGGGTTTAATTTCGCACTATAATCAACAATAATAGAGGAAAATACTTATGGACAACTAGTTGATTCTAATGCTATGCATGTGGAATCCATGATTGCTATAATTAATTGATTTAATAATCTATATTCCAACACCTACAATCCAAGTTAGACGAATCACTCAAATTTTAATTGGAATAATAATAATCAAGGTATAGATACTTAATAGTGGGGAAACAATCAATCTAACCCAGAAGGTAATTGGAATAATCAAGGTAGTGATAAACCTGGACCGACTTATCCAATTGGATTCACTTTAACTACACGTTTTAAGGAAAAGAAATTATCTTTGGAAGAGATTGTGATGCAAATGGGGAATTAATTGCAGAGTCAAGCTGCAACAATAAGAAAAATTGAAAATCAGTTAGGACAAATAGCGAACTCATTGAGTTATAGACCCCAGGGGACTCTACCTAGCAATACTGGAGTCAATCCCAAAGACAAAAAAAAAATGAATATGTAAAAGCCATTAAATCAAGAAGTGGAAAAAAGTTGTAAAAAATGACTAGGAAGTAGCCGAGTGTGGAAGAAGTCAACCCTGAGCCCTAAAGATTTATTGACCAAACTATCCTAGAATTAGGAAAATCACACTCACTTTCTAGTAAGGAACTAGAAAGACCACTTTCACCATTTCCCATTGGCTTCAAAAACACAAGCTTAATCAATAATTTTTGAGGTTTTTGGAAGTGTTTAAGAAGCTTATAATTAACATTCTTTTTGCTGAGGCCTTAAAACAAATCTAGCTAAGTCAAAATCATGAAAGACATTCTCAACAAAAAAAAAAAAGAAAATTGGCGATTTTGAGACCGTAGCTTTGAGTTTGGAGTGTAGTGCTATTCTTTAAAATGAGCTCGCTAAAAAATTGAAGTACCTTGATAGTTTTACCACGCTCTATGCTATAGAAGAAAATTTTGTTGGGAAAACCTTATGTGATTTAGGAGCTAGTATAAACAGCATGCCTTTGTCTGTTTTTAGGAGAAGTCCAACGTACCATTGTATCTTTTCAATTTGTTGGCCGATCTTTGACTTATCCTAAGAGGTTATAAAAGATGTCATGATTAAGGTGTATAAATTTATCCCCTACAGATTTCGTAGTTCTTGATATGGAGAAAGACAAATATTCCCATAATCTTAGGTAGACATTTTCTAATCACAGGAATAGCGGTAATTGATGTTCAAAAGGGGGAATTGACAATGAGGATTAATGAATAAGATGTAATATTTAATATTATAAAATCGATTCATGCTATTGGTTAGACATGATGGATTGGTTGATTAGAAGACAATTTTAGGTTACATTTGACGCTGATCTAGTAGAGCATGTATCGATTGAGGAATATAGTAAAAAACGCTAAGGAAAAATCAAATCTACTGTTAGAAGCGAACCCTAGAGTGTAGTGGTCCAAATCTACTGTTAGAAGCGAACCCTAGAGTGTAGTGAGATAGATTCTAGCTTTGGACATCACTGTACATGCGAAATCGTTATTGTCCTCTATAGAAGAAGCCTCTGAGTTGGAAGTGAAAGTCTTGTCTAAGCACTTGAAGTATACTTTCTTGGAAGAGTCGTTTGCACTGTTAGCGATCATGCGGTCGAGTTGAGTGAATTTTGAGAAGAGAAACTGATTAGAGTTATGAGAACATTTAGGAGAGCTTTTGGGTGGATCATAGCGGACATTAAATGCATTAGCCCTTCCCTGTGCATGCATAGGATTCTGACGGAGCAGAACCACAAACCCAAGGTTGACCCGTAGAGGAGACTTAACATTGTCATGAATGAGGTGATTAAGAAAAAGATAGTGAAGTTGTTGGATGCTGACATTATTTACCCCATCTTAGGATTTTTGGATATAATTGTGAAATTTAAATTGAAATGTATTCTATAACATATTAGTAATCAATTTCTTGGTGAATTAAATTATTAGCATATGATTATTGATGTTTATGATTTGTGAATGGATCTATGACCCGTTGATTAGAGATGAGGTTTGTTTCTTCACGGCCACAAATTTGAGTCATATTTTGCATTTTTTCACTCATCATTATTAAAAAAATTATAATTTTATTATATTTTTTATGTTCTTTCGTCCTTTACTCCTCCCTAAAATACTTCTTTCCTTTTCATGGTTGGGTTTGTTGTCATCCCTTCTCCTTTTGAGCAGCTGCTCAATGCTAATTAAAGCAATCGGAATGATTTTAGGTGTCCAATGCTTCAATATTTCAGCATGAAGAATCCTAATGTTTCTGAAGCTGAATTTTGCAAGGCCATTGGCAAAATTGAATTTCTTAAGGGAATGGCTGTGGATGAGAGCTTGATTTGCCATCAGGTCCTTCAACATGTCAGTCAATGTTGTGTTAACTTCATTGAGTTGAAGGTCTTTTCTGATACAATGGATGAAACAATGGCTTCTATCATTTGTGAATGCCTTCCACGACTTCAAAAACTTGAGATCACTGAATGCGTAATGTCAAGAGGTGCCATCCTTACTCTGCTTGACGGGTTGAAGGAGCTTGAATACCTTGATGTATCTGGTTACGAAATTTCTGGCATCACTAGTGAGGTTATTAAGAAGGCTGCACGTCTTAAGGTTTTTCGTTGGGACTCAAAGTATGATTTGGGTGGATTTGAATATTGTCATCATTGTGAAGAGGACTATTCTTATCAAGCACCTTGTGAATGTATGCTCGATCAACAGCTCCTGGAGTGGCTAGCAAACCTTTCTTGACATGGATCATTTGATGTGGTTGTACTTTTATTGTGCTCAGCTGGTCTTTGGTATGATCTTATTCTTGGTATGCACACATGTTTGATTTTTTGCTTTGTTTTTTTTTATTGTACAAAATACCGAATTTTCTTAAGTCTAAAATTTGAATTAACTATTTGTGTAATTAAGAAATTCGGCCTTGGTCATTTGAAATCCTTACGTTATGGTGCTACCTAGGTTCTTTTCTATCCTAATTTTTGCCATTCCATCATAAGAGCATGTCTATTCTTCGCATTCCATTATGCTGCTAATTAAAAATATCCTTTTTGCATTCAGATTTACCTTATGTGCTTGGAGGGCTATTTTGTCTAAGTTTGTTATTCAAGGATGCACTTTGCCACTTTGCATGTACCTAGCTAAGAAATCATGTTTGCTTTGGCGAAGTGTCATGGACCCCTAAAGAAGCTTTTGGCACTCAAGTTAGCTGTATGAGCTGAAATTGAATCAATTGTGGTTATTGCAAAATGTGATCACCAATAGATTTCCTGAGCTTTCTATTGTTTTACCAAGATTCTTATAAAATCCTAACATCCTTATTGAATGATAATACTTAACATTAGGTCATTCTTATTGCTCAAGCGGACGATATTTTTGGCATTAGTAAATTAAATTCTTTTTGCTGATGTGATTTGGTAATCATGGCTATTTCACATGTACTGATAATCATACTTTTGTGATTTAACCTATGTGGCCTCCAGACATTTCAGGTGGCTTCCATTTCTTTTTTAGTTATAATAATAATTCGTGTTGTCCTGACTTAATGAAGCGTGGTGTAATTTATATTCGGCATACCCTTTACTTTAGTATGTCTGTTTGAGTTTTGAGATATGGATATATGACGTGCGTTTGGGGTTGTTGTTGCTTCAACTGTTGTCAGAGAACTGTTATTGGAGTATCAGTTACTCTGTTTGGATAATGTGTTATGCTGCAGTTGTTTCTATTGAAGAAGACGATTATGCTCTTATAGATGTAAATTGGCTAAATGATCATTTTTTTCAAAATAATTATAGTAGAATGTCAGCAACAACTTCATCAATATAGAAAACATGTCAGGGGTCTAAATTTCTTCAATACATCAATTGTAAGTCATCACTTTACATATTATATCACAATAATAAAAACTACAAAAACAACAAGTAATGTTATAATGACGTTCACTTTTATGTTCCAGCAATTAAGTTTTTGGGATAATTTTCTGTCTATAACATTTCTCCTGTCATAGTCACTATCTGGAGTGAACTCTTTTATATCATCAACACATTGAAAGAACTTGCTATCTTCACATGTCCTATTTTCGGACAACAATAAAATTTTTCTCATTGCTCTACATGACATCACAAAAATTAACGCCTTCTAAACGCACATTACATATAACTTGCTAGATGCCATTATTTTAGAAAATACAACAATATATAATTATAATTGCAGAGAAAGCTAAAACCATATAGCCACAATGATGAGAAGTAGTTGTATGGATGCATAAGAGTTGACTTGTATTTATGCAAAACATTAAAATATATATTGAAAATTAAGCAATGCTCATACATTTACATTGAAGACGGAGTGTTTACTTACATACCATTAATTCTTATGTTTATACATATCAAAGAATTTATCTTTTACATTTATATAACTTTTGGCTTCTCATATCACATAAAATGATCACTATTTCAACTTTGAAAATTGAAATACATATTTTAATTCTTAGGGTTGTACACAACAAAATCTCATATGCAACATTACCACCGAAATCTAGTGCAAACTCAAGAATGTAATCCAAAACAAATTACCAAATCATGTATTCCACTCGCATAACATGGATTATACACCATAAAATCTCAAAGGTATAGTAAATTTTATTATAAATATAACACAACCAATACCAAAACAAACTCAACAAGAACCAACCAAATCCAAACCAAATCAATCCCAACTATAACAAATTGAACCCCAACCAGGGCAAGTCCAAACACAACCAACGATACCCACAAGAGCAAGCCCAACCACTTCCAACAAAATCCCAACCAATCAACCCCAACCACAGCCAACCAAACCCAATCAAAGCAATCTCAACCAAAATAGCATTGAATGCACGCCCTAAACCATAGAGAACACAGTACTTATGTATTTGCAAAGCTAACATCCAAGCTTTCAGCAGTCTGAAAAGAGGAGCACACATACAAAACAATCCCAAAAATTGAAAACAAAGTAACCATCCTCAAATTTGAAATTATCACATGGAATGCAAAACCAAATTAATGTGCAATGCATACCCTAAATAAACAATCAAACTCGTCAATACAGAGAACATCAAAATATGTAAATCCGATTATAGGGAATAAAAATAAGAACAATAAAAAAAAAGCTTTTGCGTGTGAGTCTATACCAAAGAGGAACATTCGAGATACATACATATGATTTTTAGTAAAGGGGTGAGAAGCTAAAGACCCTCATTGGTATGCCCTAACCCGGAAAGCACACAACAAAGATAGGGGAGAAGCTAAATACCTAGGGTAAATATTGCAGATAAAACAAGGTATTTGCCGAAAAGATGAAGGACAACAACTTCTTTTCCCAACCATGCCGCGGTTCATTTTGCGGAACTGAGCCCCGCCTCACCATTCGTAAAACTTCAGTTTTGTTACTGTACTTTTACGAAATGCACTAAGTAAGTGAGCTCCCAAGCTCACCAATCGTGCTTTTCAAAACGTTGATCGGCTAAAAAGCCGCCCCAAACACACATTGGGTTTAGTTTGAATTATTTTTTCCCAACTTGACTTGCTCTTGCTTGACTTGTTCAAAATTTTAAACGATGTACTATTTTAGGTATTGATTCTTCAATGGTTGAGTCTATTTAGGGAGGTTAAAGTGATGCAGACAACAAGGAGCTATCAAACATCATAAGTGAAGTGTAATAACTTGGTTTAAAAATAAAAAAAAAAGACGGTTGATTTAGGGGTGAAATTGCTTGTATAGAATTAGTGTACTGTGACTTAGTTTTGGTCATTGCTACTTTCTTTCATAAATCATTGGAGACTTGTGGAGTCCCTCATGGTAGATTTGCTAATGAAATTGGTGCCACTATTTTGCAACAGTCGGATGGTCCATCTGCTCAACTTAACTTTTCCTTTCTTTTTTTAATTCCTATTGTTTTCTTTGTATCATGAGAGATTAAACTACAAAGAAGTGAGAGCTGGCTTAGTAGTGGCAGGTTGTTTATTATCCCTTTTCCATTTCCCCTTTTAATATAGTGATTTTTTTTCCATGTTCTTCAACTAGGTTTTTTGGGGAGCTTGTGATTTCATTTTATGTGACTATATCAAGCTGCAAGGCTTCCTTTGGGTCTTTAGAAGTTTGTAGGTGGGCGAGTGTTGTGGGTTTATTATATCTCATTCGGTGATTTTACATTTAGGTTATTCTTTTTTTCTCATTTGGTGTTTTTGAATAGGCAAAATTAGGGCACTTTCAAATTAATTTAATGGCTTTATAAAATTTTCTTTTTGATGCGCAAATCATTCCAATTTTTTTTCGGGAACTTTACTCATGATCAAATATGGGACTTGAAGATTTATAAAGAGAGAATAGTTTATTGTGTGAGTTTGTTAGGCTTACCTAATGAGTTTTTAATTTTCTTTCTTTTTTTTCTTTCCTCTTTTTTTTCATTTTATTCATTGAAAATGTGATTAGATTTTGTTAGATTTGCTACATACCAAAGTTATGCGCTCGACTGACCCCAGCTTTCTACAGGCCAGCCGACCTCGCAGAATGGGGCGAACGTGAGAGGGAGGTCCGATTCAGGGCAGTAGAACGGGGCGAACATGTCATCAAGGTCTGGTTCAACGAGGAGCGAGACGAACGCAGCAGGGCGCAACAAACAAGCAGGGTACATGAGGACTTTAATGACATATTGAAAGAGGAGAAATTAAAGTAGTTTGGGGGGAAGTTTGGAGAGAAAATTTGAACTGGTGTGATAGGATTATATTAAGGCTATTAATCTAGGGTTTGTTTTTTATGCATGTTTTTTGTGGCTGTACTTTTCTTCTTTTCTTGTGGTGTTCCTAATAACTTCTAAGATTGTGGGAGAGACGATCTATCTCCTGAATAATAGATCATTATTATATTTTTTTATTTTTCTTTCATTTTTGTAAGAGCAGCCATCGTTTGAGTTTTTCCTCCTATCCATTTCCATTTCATCTCTTTTTGCTTGTTGATTTAGGTTCCAGATTGTATCAAATTGGTATCAGAGCTACATATTGGAGGGATGACAACAAAAAAAGTGGACATGCTGGAAGGAGAAGTTGGACAAATTAGATCGGGAATGGAAGAAAGGTTTGACACGATTGAAGATGTTTTTTTTTTATATAGAAAGTTGAATGCAAGACAGATTCGAGAGCATAGGAGCAATGCGAGAGATGGTAAAGAAGCTCATGGAGATTCAATTCAAAGTCATGTTGACCGCTCAAGTTGCATAACCTAACCAAAGATTGGTAAGAGAATGCTAGACCAGATCAAAAGGGAAGGAGATCAAATAAGAGGACAACAAAGAGGACATCATCTACCACTAAGAGCATCTCCCTAGGACTCCAAGAGGAGTGGAGACTTCCAATGAAGGAGGGATGATACATGGGGCGCGAAAGAGCAGGAGGAAGGATGGAATTAGGAGTGGGGTACGACTATGACTAGAGGAAGTTTCACCCGAGACAAGGGAAATACCGGAGGAGGAGAAAGTTGGGGTGGAGATGTAAGGGTCAGAAAGCTGAAGATGCTGATCTACGAAGGGAAGATGGACATTGGTGGGTGTATTGGGTGAAGTGATATTTTGCAGTCAATGGGTTAATAGAGGAAGAGAAACTCATGGTGGCGGGCTTATGTTTGAAGGGAAAGACTAGCGTGGTTTCAGTTAATGGAGGCAAGGGATCCGATGCAGTTGTGGGAAGAGTTTAAGAATTGCTTGTTGGAGCGTTTCTGAACCATTCAGGAAGTAGACCTATAAACAATTCTATGCTCTGACTTAGGAGGGGATAATTATGAAATACATGGAGAAGTTTAAGCTCTTGCCAGGGAGGTTGAGGAGGTTTTCTGCAGCAGGTCTGGAGGGGAACTTCTTGAGAGGCCTAAAGCCTGACATGCGAACTGCCATACGACCATTGAGACCACTTAGATTAAGGGAAATGATGGACCTCACCCAGATGATAGAGGACAAGAAATAGGTGAAAGACTAGCAAAAGGCGACAACCAAGAGGATTCTACGAGACTGCCTTGACAACCACGATATCGACGATTCATACAGTATCATTTCAGAAAGAGACTCTGAAGAAGAGAAATACATAGACCTGTCTCAGGGGCAATTTCAAGCGCCTCAATGATTCAGAAGTGCAGGATAAAAGAGCTAAATGTGATAAGAAATACGTCCCATGTTACCGTTGCAAGGAGAGTGCCCTTCAGATCTTTTTAGTTCATGAGGAACAGGGTGAGGAATTAGAGGAAGACGCGGTGGTGGAGGAGCATCTACATTTTTATGTAGTTGAGGTGTCCTTCAATTCAATGGTAAGATTTACTTTGAATCGCATCATGAAAGTGAGGGTGGAATGGGGAACTGACGATTGTGCTATTGGTGGATAGTGAGGCCACATAACTTTATCTCAAATTAGGTCGTGGATAACCTAGGGTTGGAGCTCATGACTATAGGGAACTTTGACGTCATGATGGGGACTTGAAAGGTGAAGAAAAGTCGAGGAGTTTGCAAAGGCTTGATCCTGACACTCCACGACCCACAAAAAATGGAGGATTTTCTTCTCGTGGACTTAGGATCACAGATGTGATTTTGAGGATGAAGTCGCTACAGACACTTGGGGAGATGAATGTAGACTAGAAATCCCTAATGATGGAGTTCCAGGTAGAGGGGAGAAAAGACATGCTGAAAAGAGATGCTAGCTGGGGCAAAATCATGTTTTCGCTAAAAACCATAGTCAAGCCGATACGCGAAGCAGAGATAGATTGCTTGGTGGAGTTGCAGGGCATTGAGGATGGCCAAGATCTCAAGTTGGTAGAGTTTCTTGAAGGGGTCCAATAGACTTACGACAGTTTATAGATATCTTTCAACAACCAAATGGTCTACCGCCTCTGAGGGAGCACAAGCACAATATTACATTAAAGGAGGGGTCCCTCCTATCAGTGCCAGACCATACCCGTATCCTCAAATTTAGAAGGATGAGATAGAGAAGTTGATTTGTGAGATGCTCAAAGCCAAGATTATCTGACCCAGTGTGAGTCATTTTTCTAGTCCAGTCCTGTTCTTGAAGAAAAAAGATGGTTATTGGAGGTTTTGCGTGGATAACCTGCTTTGAACAGGGATATGGTGTTGGATAAATTGTCTATTCCTGTGATTGATGAGTTGTTAGATGAGTTTTAAGAAGCAGTCATCTTCTCGAAAATAGACCTTAAGTCAGGATACCACCAGATCAACATGTATCCAACAAATGCGCACAAAATAGCTTTTAGGACACATGAAGGACATTGTCAGTTCTTGGTAATGCCATTTGGCCTTACCAACGCCCAACCACATTTCATTCTCTCATGATTAGGGTTTTTTAGCCTTACCTCAAGAAGTTCATCCTGGTCTTCTTTGATGACATTGAACTACAGCCTTACAGAGATAAAACATGTGGGGGCACCTGAGGACAGTCCTAGAGAGGTTGAGAGAGCACCAGTTATACGCCAACCTAAGAAATGTTTATTTGCACAGCTACATATGGAGTACTTAGGGCAAATGGTGACCGGGGCAGGAATGGCAGCACACTCGTCTAAGATCAAGGCTATGATGGACTAGCCTTTAGCCCAAAGCTTGAAGGAGTTGAGGGGATTCCTCGTTCTCACCAGATACTACCAAAGATTTGTGAAGGGGTACGACACAATAACATGGCCAATGACGAAGCAGTTGAAGAAATGACAATTTCTAGTGGGGGAAGTCGCAACATAGGCCTTCAAATATTTGAAAAGTCATGAGTGGTGTATCAGTACTAGCATTTCCAGACTTTAATAGAACATTTATGGTGGAGATAGAGGCGTCAGGGTATTGATTGGGAGCAATATTCATGTAGGACCAACGATCGATTGCCTAATTCAGGCAGCTACTCACCGCTAGGGAAAGACTCAAGTTAGTGTATGAGCGGGAGTTGATGACCATTGTCTTGGCCATTCAAAAGTGGAGGACCTACCTATTGAGACGAAATTTTCTTGTTAGGACAAATTAGAGGAGCTTGAAGTATTCGTTGGAGCAGAGGATGGTAATTGAGGAGCACCAGAGATGGTTATCCAATTTGCTGGGATATGATTTTGAATTTAGTACTGGTCAAGATTGAAGAATAAAGCAACAAATGCAATGTCTAGAAAGGTGGAAGAAGCTCAGTTGACAGTCTTATCGGTACCACTGATCCTAAACTGGGAAGCCATGAGGCAGATGAGCAAGCATGATGGACTAAGGAAATATGAGCAGAATTGCTACATGAACCGAATAGTCATCCAAGATATGCATTGAGGCGGCAACAACTACTCAGCGGTTCGTCTTACTAAGGGCTTTGGAGCTCAATCCCAGTTTGTTGCACGAGTTTCACGATAGTTCAAAATACATACAGTTGTTTATCGACAGAGCCGTACTGGGTGGGATGCGCTGAGATGTAGAAAACATGGTGGCCCTGTGTGATGTGTGCCAATGACACAAATACTTGGCTATGTCGCTAAGAGGATTGTTATAGCCCTTAACTTTGCCTCGGAAAGTTTGGGAAGAATTCACCATGGATTCTATATAAGAGTTTCCATGATTAGAAGGGTTTACGGTGATTAAGGTGGTAGTGGATTGCTTGAGAAAGTATTCATATTTCATTCCATACCCGATTGTCTCAATCGCCACGGTGTTCATACGAGAAGTGATCCGCTTAAACAAAGAGCCAAAATCGATTTTATCCACAGGGACAAGGTTTTCCACAACCAATTCTGGAAGGAGCTGTTCAGGTTATAAGGAACACCTGATTGTCCAAATTTCTCAGTTAAGAAATTTAGACAATAGTAGCTGTCTAGACGGAGGTGGTCAACATGAGTGTGGAGACATTTCTGTGCTCTTTTTTTTTTGGATAAGCCAAAGCTTTGGGCCAAATGGATTGAGTGGGCCGAATACTGGTATAGTACTTTGTACCATACAACAACGCAAACCACTCATCTCAAAATTTTGTATGGGAGGGCTTCACCTCACTTGATACACTATGAACATAGTGACACACTAGTATCCAGTGTGAACCAATACTTAGAGGAGAGGGACAAGATATTGGCGGAGCTCAAGGGACATATGTTGAGAGCTTAATAGATCATGAAGGGGATTATAGATAGACATTGGAGAAGAGGCGCATTTCAAACCGGGGGACATGATTTATTTGAAACTAAGGCCCTACAGACAGAAGACATTGGTCAGACGAAGGAACGATAAATTGTCACCACAATATTTTGGACCCTACAAATCGGTGGACTAGCCTACTTTTTGCGGTTACTGCCATCATCAACAGTACACCCAGCCGAGACAAGTGATCAGAGATCATACACTCTCATCATCACTATCCCTGATATTGACAGAGGACCTAGAAATGATTCTAGAGCATTTAGAGGTTGATGGAATGTGCCAAGGAGGGATAGGAACAAAGGAGGTACTTATTAAGTGGAAGATTTTACCAAAGTATGAAGCAACGTGAGAATCATATGAGGTGATCCGAAAGCAGTTCTCATCACTCCATCTTGAGGACAAGGTGTTTTTTTGGGATGGGAATATTGTTACGCTCGGTCAGGGATCGGTCCAGGCGGGATTTGTCAGGCATTATCTGCTCCACCCCCTCCAGCCCTCTACAAAAAAGGGAGGTCTGATTTGGCGCAACAGACTGGGCGAACGTGTCATTGAGGTTCGGTTCTGCAGGGAGCAAGACAAACACAACAGAGCGCAACAAACTAGTATGTTCCATGAAGGCTTTAATCACATATGTAAGGAAGAGAAATGAGAGTAGTGTGGGGGGAAAAGTTAGGGGTGAAAATTTGAAGTGCATTGATAGGATTATATTTAGGCTATTAAGCTAGGGTTTGTTTTTTATGCATGTTTTTGGTGGCTGTAGCTTCCTTTTTTTCTTGTGGTATTCCTAGTGGCGTCTAGGGTTGTGGGAGTGTCGATCTACCACTCGTATAGTAAATCATCATTATATCTTACTTATTTTCCTTTCATTTTCGTAAGAGTAGCCCTCGTTTGAGTTTTTCCACCAATCAATTGCCATTTTGTCGCCATTTGCTAGCTGATTTTGGCTCCATATTATATCAAGCACCTTGCAATCCTAAACTTTCTTTTACTTAATTTCTAGCAGAAGATCAATTAAATTGATTTTAGCGTTCTTATTGTTGAATATGGTAAATAGTTGCTTTAAGAGTATTATATTTTTTTTGGTGAATTTTTTTTTTTTTTTTTTGCATTGGTTGACTACATAAATCAGCATTGCATCTTAGATATACTTCAGAAATCCTAGATCATAGAACATTTTTTTTTGCATCACTTTCCCTAAGTAGAAAAATAGGGGCTTTTTCTTATTTATTTAATCCCCAAAACTTCAAAAATACATAACTTTGTGTAGAAAAATCACAAAAATAACCTAAAAATACTCTCTTGCTCAGTGAACAGAGGAGAATAATGTGAAACTAATTTTAAATCCATGTGATGCATATTTTATTTTCAATTAATTAAACACTGATTTGAATCTTTTAATTCTCAATACATATAGGCATTTCACTATAGCTTGGAATTTTAACATGTTGTTGCTTCTGTCTTAGGGAACATACCCTGATTTTTTCCAAAGTCAGCGGAGGTCCTTAGACAGAGAATCACATTTTTCAAGTTTATGTGCATTATTTGGTTAAAATAATCATGAAAATTAGCATGTTGCTTAGAAAAATCTAAGAAAATTTTAGAAAGTTTACTATGACTAGAGAACCCTTAAGAAAATTTTTCATGAGTCAAGTAATTTAAAATGCACCTAATCTTTACAAACCCTAAATCACTAAGATAATTAATTTTGGGAAATACAAACAACAAAATGACCTGATTTTTGATCTCCATTGTTTTTTAAGTTATAGAGAATTCCCCATAAAAATTTCAAAGCATTTTGAGTCCATTTGATGGCATAAATTAATTTTTCAAGTAAAATATCTTTTTTGGCACTTAAATAATTTTTTAAAAATCAAAATATAACTCAAAAATTTATTAAAATTGGTTAAATGAAAACTTAATTTTTAGTCTATTTTAAATATTTAAATAATTAAAAATCCCTAAAAATCACAAAAATAATAAAACTCATGGAAATGTTCTAAATTGCTTCATAAGCACTTAAGAATAATTAGAATATTTTTTCTGATTTTCTAAATAAAGAAACTGAATTTCAAACCTTAAAAAAATTTTTTAAAGGCTAAAAATGAGTTTTCACTAAAAATAATTCCAATAAATCAAATAAAATTTAGAAAAATATAAAATCTCCTCCTTTGAGTTCTCTGACCTCAGAAGAACTTTTCAAAAATACAAAACTTAATTTTCCCCATTTGAAATATTTTATATTAAATAAATACCCCATAATTTAAAATAATTCTTAAAATTCAGATGAAATTTAAAAAATCATGAAATTTGGTTCAAAGGCTTCTCTGGTCTAAGCCTACCTCCAGTAAAATTTTCAAGGGATTAGGATTTACCTTGGTCAAGTTAGGAATTTTCTTTGAAAATTCATATTTTTGCATGAAAATAATTATATAAAAAAAA
>NW_018165330.1:39677-40709 GCF_001263595.1 Phalaenopsis equestris | reverse complement strand
TAAACTATGAAAATTATGGGGTCAGTTTGACTTCATCTTTTTCAAAAATAAAATTTAAAAAAAAAAAACGTCCTTCCGAAGCGGGCAACGGGATTTCAATTCCGATGACCAACAGCTTCTTACGGGCAAACCCCACACCAAAAATAGTGCCGACAACAGTTTTTCAGCGTCGTCTTTCTTGTACTTTTATGCTATACTTTTATGCTTACACAAATTTTCATGCTAAAAAATAATGTCACCCTGCATGAAAACTAAAACTATCAAGATAGCCACGAAACCAAAACAAAAACTAAAACTAAAATCAATCAAGATAAAATTCACCGCCACAACATTCAAAATATAAAATAACTCAAAATTTAATCACAAACATCACACAAAACTACAATTGCATCTAAATTAAGATGTCTCTATCGAATGATCGGGAATTCCTCGGAGGAGGTAACATACGGTTGCTAACAAGGCTTCTCAAGGTCTAAATGAAATTATGGAACTCATTAAGTTGAGTTTAGTAAGTTCATTTAGAGTAAGTGAATCCAATAGAAAATAATGGCACGGGAACGAGGGAACCGTAGGATTCTAACCGGTGTCACTCTAATCAACTTTAACATGCCCCCATAAAATTTAAGGAACTTCAACCATAGGGCCACCTAATTTGACATCATAACTTTGACACACTAGAAAACTGAAACTCGTCGCGGCAAGGAGCTTGGAGCTAGCATGGTAAGCACCACGAACATCTTCAACAGCAAAACCTGTCTTCCCCAGCTAAACCAATCTTCCTTCCTTAGACTTAAACAACAAAGCCATACGACTTTGAGGTTTCTTGCTTATGCAACGTAAATCCTCACCTTATCTTTATGCCTTCGTATAGCCCTGCTATAGAATATAAGCTCTAACTTGTCTTAGGATTCCGAGGTTGTCGTTTGTCACGACCTAAATCCTCACATCTTCCAGGATATTTGTGTGATCGTTTCACACGAATGTAAGCCTTAACTAATAAAATTGACAGGATGAAACACCAAAATATTTCTC
>NW_018165330.1:36678-39577 GCF_001263595.1 Phalaenopsis equestris | reverse complement strand
CAAATTTGAACCAATCCCCTTTCACACCTCTACGTCTGATTTCATTGAAAAGTCCTACCCTTTGAAACTCCTTGAAGGTAATATTTCCTGATTTTTATCGAGAGTCTTCTTAGGTGACTTTGGTCATTTAAGATGTAATTAACTATAGGGGCTTGCCCTTCTAGGAAGCATATCCGAACCCAACTTAATATAAACCTTATTTAATTCTTTATATTAAATAGGGGAACTTGTCGACAAATACAAAGGTTTCGCAGACCAAACGGAGCATGTATTCCTTAGTTTATTTGATCGAGCCTCATCCTCAAGTTTTGTGTTTATTCTCCGGGATAGATACAGATTTGAGGTACAACGCTCTTTCATTTAAACTATGAAAAATATGGGGTTAGTTTGATTTCATATTTTTCTAAAACTAAATATATATGTAAATTAAAAGTCCTTCCGAAGCGAGCGATGAGATTTCGATTTCGGTGATCGACAGCTTCTTACGGGCAACTCCTAAAAAAAATAGCGCTGACAGTAGGTACTCTTTTGAGCAAGAAATGATGTTCGTGGAACGTTATTTGCAAACCAACATTTGCGGGTGGCTTGGGTTTCAAGCAACTTCATCATATTGCTGAAGTTAATCTTTTTAAGCATTGGATTAATTTTTGGAGTGGTAAATCTTTATGGGCTGATTTTTTATATAAGAAATATTGCAAGAACAATCACCCAACTACTGTGGTGTGGAAGAAAAGGGACTCTAGGATGTGGAAAAGGCTTATTCAGGTTAGAGAATGGGCCAAGGACTTTATTTTTTGGGATTTGGGTTATGGTAATGTTTCGTTTTGGCATGACTCTTGGTCTCAGATTAATTTCATACCTGAGGATGTGGTGAATAATGATCTTATTGTCTTTGATACCTGGTTGAATGATTCTTGGAACCTTCCCTTTCTTACTCATTTGGTAGGGGTTGAAAATGTTGCTTTTATCTCCTCTATTCTTTTGATAGTCAAAAGGCTGATACTCCTATGTTGAAGGTCCAGTCTAATGGTTCTATTTCTAAAACTATATATAATGCGACACATAGTTTTCAGCCAACGCTTTGGGGGAACAACATTTGGAACCGTGCGCTTACCCCCTCGATGTTAATCTTGGCTTGGAGATTGTTTCACCGTTTACTTCCTTGTGACGACATACTTAAACTCAAGGGCTTAAGGATGACTTCCTGTTGTTCTTTGTGTAAAAATCATGAGGAAACCATGGAACATTTATTTTACTCTTGTCTGTTTTCCCTATATATCTGGAAGTTGGGGGGACTGTGGTTTAGCACTACATTGTTTCCGGCGGAAGACTTAATATCCACCACTTTTTTGTGTAACCCGGATCAAAGGAATAATCATTTTCTACAAATTTATCCTTATATTGTATGTTGGTTCTTATGGATGGCCCGGAACGAAGTTAAGCACAATAATGGCAAAGCTATTTTTTCTTCTGTTTTCTCCAATATTTTACCTTATAGCCTTATAGTTTTCAAGTTTTGTGGCATGAAGGGCTCTTTCTACTCTGATATCAATTATTTTGGCTCTTTGGGTCATTCTACTCCGGGACGGATGACACTGTCGCACCTACCAACATTGGTTAGATGGCGTCCTCCGTCTTTGGGGATGGTGAAGATAAATACGGATGGAAGTTGGAGTTGCGGTGGTGCTGTTTTTGGCGGAGTTGCTAGAAACGATAAGGGGTATTGCATTTTATACATCGCATCTCCTTGCTATGATGACTCAGCTTTACAAGCGGAAGCCCACACAATTTTAATGGTGGTTAATATTGTCATTTTATTGAATTGGCATAACCTTCAAATTGAGACTGATTCTAAGATTCTCTATGAGATTTTAAATCTAGGTATGCAGGTGTCGTGGGACATTTCGTACTTTATTAATCGAATTAACCGGGTTCCTTCTTCTATTACTATCGCCTGTAGCTTTATTCATAGGAAGGGTAATAGGTCGGCAAATTTGGCAGCTAAGCTGGGTGATACGACGCCTTCCATTATTGTGGGAACGGTTCCACCCCCTCCATTAAAAGTTTTGATTGATGGAGATTCCCTGGATGCATCTTATGTTCGAAAAGGTTAGGAATGTTAGGGAGTTTTGTGGCTTATTGGTTTTTGACCGACCTTTTTTTTGTAAATCAACAATTACAAGAATTTGATGACGCTATTAGAAGATTTAAATTCCAGCAACGATGCCAAAAACTTGACTGTGACTTTATATATATATATATGTTTGATTTAATAAAGATGTATAGATATGATATTTAATAATGTTAAAGTCGAATTTGTCAACGCAAGTATACGTATCACTCAAGTAATATACGGCTCTAATGGAGTCCTAGATATCGATCCCACAGAGAAAATTGGAATACTATGGACTAAGATTTAATAAAGAGTAATACTTCAACTACAACGATGTTCAAGTTGCTTATCTGTCACTAATAGGCAATTGAAATAAGTAGATAATTTGGATAATAACTAATTATAGAAAATAACGTTTAATTGTGATATTCAATATATAAGAAAGCATTCTTCTCATTGCGAAGAAATTATAGTGATTGGATAAAATGAATTAGTTCAATTTATATTGTGTCAAATAGGAGCATACCTATTCTTTACCCTTTGGTCCAGGCATAAAGAACATTGACTAATCCTATTCTTGGTTACTGATTCTGCGGCTAGACTGGGAGGATACCGGCTCTCACTTCGGAGCTCCCACGTTCCCCTCACCTGAGGACTAACATCTACACATCAAGACCCAAACGATAAAACCGAATTGGAGATTTTAGTCTGTCACTCTAAAATCTTTAATTATACGCCCGATAGTAATATTTCCCTATTTATTTGCACCCAACTTCCAAGGGCTTT
>NW_018165330.1:35644-36015 GCF_001263595.1 Phalaenopsis equestris | reverse complement strand
TAGCAAGGAAGAAGAAATCTCTCACTTTCCCTCCACTCTTACAATTTCTCGAAGAATTCCTCACAATTATACGCTCTAGCAAGCTTTCTACGCACTAATGGATCCTTTATAACCTCAAGGAATCCAAAAGTCTCTCCTCCAAAAGCTTATTATTTTCGGCCAAAATGTTCTCTTTAAAGCTGTGGATGAGTTTTCGTAAGAGTTGCTTACGCACCGCTCCAAAATCTGGCCTTATCCATTGTACATGTTACAAAACCGTCGATCCCGCCGTCAGCGGTCTCGTTGGCGCCGTCGGCGGCCTCGATGGCGCCGGCGGCAGCCTTCTAGAGATTTTGTCCTATAGCCTCGGGAAAAGCTCGCCGTCGGCGGCC
>NW_018165330.1:33389-34547 GCF_001263595.1 Phalaenopsis equestris | reverse complement strand
CATTAGAGGAATTTCTGGGAAATGAAATTTTGAAATAAGTATAAAAACTAAAACAAAAACATACAACATTTCCTAACACAATTACAATGCTAAAAAAAAGATAAAAATACTAAAATGAAAATAAATATCACATTGCATTACAATCCATAAAGTACTGAGCAACATCTATAACTTACACATGCACATTTCTACTACCACATTAAACATTTAAAACAATAAAATTATCTAAGTACACAAAATGAAAGTTCAAATACATAAACATCCATTTCTCTTACAAAAAGATTACATAAACTAAAAATACAAACATAAGTACATCAATTTCATTCAAGCTATTTCATCGTCGCCTTGATCAGCATGTGGATTGGGTTGATACTGAGTATATCGGGGGCATTCAGGAAATGTAACATCAGGCTCTCCTTTATAGTGTCAGGCCTGAGCGTCATACTAAGTTATCTCAAAATCGGAATTCCTCTGCAGGTACTCACTTTCATAATCATGTCGGCGTTCTAAACCTCCAATCATTTCATTTATCAAATTTATGCCATTTATCAAATTTATGCTCTTCCGCTGCAAGGTCAACTAATTCATCAAATCTGCTAAGGTAGAGGAGCTAGAAGGAGGAGGGTCATAACTTGTACTATCTTGTACAGGGAACGTCTCTACTAGTAGAAGGTTCCTGACTCCTACTTTGAGTTGTCCATTTCTCATAGGATACATAAGTTTTCAAATTTGATTTACTAATGGGTTTCATAGGGTGAACCCACTCTTCATCTCCAGCTTCCACTCCAGAAAGTTGGCAAAGTGCATAAATAAGTCCAGGATGTCCTAGACCTCCACATTACCGTAGTCAATATATTCTTGAAAATAATCTTCCCCACATTTATAATTTTGTTATTCTGAATACAGAAATTCAGAATAGCTCTATCTCTAGTTACCTCACTATGGTGGTAAGTCGGCAACAGAGTAGAGGAAATGAAATAATGCCACGCTTTAGAGGTAGCATTTAACATTAAAGCAAAAAATTTTACCCGTTCTCGATGTTTTATCTTCCACGTTCTTTTTCCATCAGTGAGAAAGTTAATCACATTATTGAGGGGTTCTTCCATCGTACTAAATGATTCATAGTGGCAGATGTAAGAATCTGGGACTTCATAAAAA
>NW_018165330.1:32279-33129 GCF_001263595.1 Phalaenopsis equestris | reverse complement strand
TCGAACTCAACTCTTCTCTTTTGATGTGGAGCCATTTTTAATCTAATCTTATCAAAGAAAATTTCCAAAAATTACTTCTAATATGTAAATAATAGCTTCCAATGGTAATTCAAAGAGTTCAACATTAAGATCCATGAATTTCTTCCAAGATTTTCTTCACATTTTCAAATTTTCGGGTTTCCTCAATGTGGAAGAAATACATGTTGAAAATCAAATATATTTAGCTTGGAGTGAAGCTCTTACCTAAAGAAGATCAAATCCGGTGTCAAAAAGCCTTGAAATAGTCTTTCAATCCAAGACCTATTAAGCCCTAAATCGAAAATGGCATTTTTTAGGAGGAAGGGGATGATGAATAGTGGTAGTTGACCAGTCAAAATTGCGGTTAAAGAGGTATTTTCACGATCTCGCCGACGGCAGGGTCGATGGCGCCGTCGACGCGCTCTATTGTATTTTTTTTTTTACATATAGACTAAGAAATGTACCGCCGTCGGCGGCGTCGAGGGCGCTGTCGTCGGGCTCTATTTATTTTGTCCAAATTCTGTTTTTTTGCGATTTTGATCAATTCTAAGCCTAAACGATATCCGTTTAATCCTTATAAACATAATTTTAAATAGTTAAATGATGTACTTAACACACACAAACTTTCACAACACAAAAAATCACATTCATATATAAATTCCAAGAAAATACAATAAACGTTACATAACACACTTAAATTAGGTATTTTCTCAACCTCAATACATTAATTCAGCGTTGCAATCCAAGTCACAACACTCAAAATGCTGAAAACAAAACATCCTATGTTTAGTCTCAACTATACAGAGATCTATAAGCATAATTCTAAAGCAAA
>NW_018165330.1:28351-29068 GCF_001263595.1 Phalaenopsis equestris | reverse complement strand
TTTTTTACTACTTCTTTCATTATAGGGTTTAATCTCCTTTGTCGATCAACTCTTGGTTTAGAGTGTTCATCTAATATAATTCTGTGCATATAGATCGAATGACTGATTCCTTTAATATCTGCTAAGGTCCAACCAAAAGCTCTCTTATATCTTTTCAATGTATCTATCAGTCTTTGTTCTTGTAAATCATTTAATTCTGAAGATATAATAACAAGTAATGTAAATGAGTCTCCAAAAAATACACACTTCAAGTAGCTAGGTAATGTTTTCAACTCAAGTTCAGGTGGTTTTATAATTGATGGAAATAGATTCTTATCAGCATTTTCTGTAATATCCAACATTTCAAATCTTTCTTGAACATAATCTAATTCTTCATTTTCTAATTTGTTCAGAAGAATTTCATCATTTTCTTTGAATTGTCTTCAAAGTACTTTTTTTCTTTGAAATGTTCTTTGAAATGTTCATTCAGTAGATGTTCAACAATTTCCATGCGAAAACATTCATTATCTCTTTCAACAGCAGGATATTTCATAGATTTCGCAATGTTAAAAGTAACTTCTTGATCATTTACTCTCATAATTAATTCTCCTTTTTGAACATCTATCATAGCTTTTCCAGTAGCTAAAAATGGTCTCCCTAAAATAATAGGTATTTCTTTATCTTCCTCTATATCTAAGACAATAAAATCCACCAGAAAGATAAATTTGTCAACTTTTA
>NW_018165330.1:19247-24214 GCF_001263595.1 Phalaenopsis equestris | reverse complement strand
CTTTGGGAGCCTTTTTTCTGTAGCCTCGGGAAAAGCTCGCCGTCGGCGACCTCGATGGCACCTGCAATTCTCTACATTTTGGTCCTTTTTGCTCCAAATTCACTTCTTTTTGCATCTTTTTTCTCATCACATCTTTTTGCTCATCATCATTCCTGCAACAAAACATCAAAACTACCTTTCTTTAAAGTGCAATATCATTAAAAATAGTATAAAAGATGTTTAAAAATCTCAACATATTTTTCTTTGGTCAGTTTTTAAGCTTGGGAGGGATGTCTCATCACAGGATGTTTTTTTTTGTTCATTTTTCTAAAAATTCGGTGGATGGCTTTCTCAGGAAAAAAAATATATTAGCTTTGATGGGGCATAGATCTCTCAGGTTGACAATTTCTATTTTTTGTTCCACGCATGGCTGGAGTTTTTCCTCTCTTATGCATAAGCCGGAATCCTTCTATGGTTATTCGTACTGCTGCTATGTTTCCAAGGGAATTTGGTATGGATGCTGGTGTTTGATTTTTGGAATATATGTTATTTTCTTTTGGAATCTCAGCAAAATCTTCGTACATCGGCAGAACTCCATTTTCTTACCAGTTGTTTCAAACTATGTCTCAAAACTCCCTGTTATGGATTCATGTGGTTTTGCAGCTGTTTGTTCGTACCAGGAGATAAAGATTTTTGGTTCAATATGTTGTGTTACATTTCATCTACTATAGAATTTTTTTGGTACTTCCTGCCGCCTCCGGTTCTGTTGTTTTTTGGTATACATACTTGAATTCATTTTTGTATATGGAATTGGGATGTAGAACTTTATTTTTTTTTTAGGGTGTTTGGTGTGGAGTTGTATTTGGAAGAGGTACCCCCTAAGAAGAGCGTTATGTATTTTTTACTATTTTGATAGTGAGGGAACCTCATCCAACCCCATTTTTGTAACCTTTTTCTGGTGATTAACACGTAAGGAGCCGAATATATATATATATTTGACTTTTGGGAAAATAGTATTTTACTTTTGAAAAGTAATGTTATAATTTTGAAAAATGTGAGACTGAATTTATCTCATATATTCTATAGTTTAAATTAAATGAGTTCCACCACCAAACGATGCATCTATCCGGAGGGGTAGGCATATCATTTGAATAGGATAGACACATCATTTGAATAGAAAGACTCGATTAAATAAGCTAAGGAATGTATAACATCTGTTAAGTTTGCGAATCCATTTTTTATAAGCCGATAAGTTTACCTATTTAATATGGAAGATTATTAGGGTTTTTACTTATATTAAGCTAGGTTCAGAAAAGCTTCCTATAAGGGCAAACCCCTATTGTTAATTACATCTTAAATGACTAAAATCGCTTAAGAATACTCTCAATTAAGATCAGAAGATTTTACTTTCAAGAATTTCAAAGTTTAAGTTTTGTATGATTGGATATTGGAAGTTCAAAAGGGAATGTACCAAAAATGAATAGTTATTTTTAAGAATCCAAATGAATGAAAGGTAGGATATTTCACTGGCCCGAGGGGAATCTGGTGACCTTTCAAACTATCCTATTTTTTGCTTCAATTTTGAGAAAAAGTTACTTCATGTTTCATCCTGCGAATTTTGTTTACTTAGGGCTTACACTTGCATGACACGATCATACAAATAGCCTGGAAGATATGAGAGTTTACGCCGTAATGAACGACGACCTCGGAGCCTAAAGCTAGTTTGGGCTTAAATTGCACCACATAATTGTACCAAAGCCTAATGATAAGTTGAGGATTTATGTCGCACTAGGCAAACAACCTCAAAATCATATAACTTGTTGTTTAGTTCTAAGTTGTTGTTGTAAATCTGCTTGCTCTCTCGAAGTCGTTCTTCTGTACATTCTTGTCATGCTACCCACGGTGTTAGCTCCAAGCTCCTCGGCAAAATATCAATACTAACGTTTAAGGTTTAAAAGGTTTTACCATATGTTTCAATTTTTTGGTTTTACTGTTGTTCAAATATCTTTTTTGGGGGGAATTAAAGTTGACGTTAGAATCCCACTGTTCCCTCGCTCCGATACCACTATTTTCTTTTGACCTTACTTAGTATAAATGAGTTGTTAAGCTCGTTTAAGCTTGGGAGATCTCGTTGACAACTGTGGGTTACCTCGTCCGAGGGATTCCCGTAAATTCAAAATGATGTATTATGTTGTTTGTTTGTTTTTGAAAATGTTTTTTAATTTTGAAAAAGTTTATATTAATTTTGAAAACTATTTGTTTTTACTTTTAAAAAGTGTTTCAAGCAAGAATGTATGATACATTAAAGTAGTAGTAAATTGCAGAAATAAAATGATAATAAAAAAACTATAAATGTGTACCTGTCATCTTCTCGCTGCTTCTCGCTGCTTTCATCTTCTCGCTGCTTCCGCTGAAATGTTAGCATTCATAATCATGTATATATTGCAAAGTGAAAGTAAGAGCTACTACTAAGCAGCAATGAAGACTTTATGGTTTAAATTCAGAAGAGACCACAATTTGTAAGTTGGGGGGTCCCTAAAGGTTTTAAGGATGATTTTCTTGAACAAAACATAATAAGTTCAATCATTCTTGAGAATATCCAAGAGATTATAAAAGTGTTCAGGGTATAACCCGAAATAACTTTTAGGAATCCTTTGAGCCATTTCGAGTTTGCTTGAATTTATTATTTTGTTGAATAAATCACCTTGAGATTCATTGAGTTTGATGATTGTTATGTATTATTGTATTTATGTTATTGTATTAGGTATGTTATGTGTGTATGTTATTATATTTTAATAATTTATTATTATTATTTAGTTATTATTAGTTACTATTATTTAATATTTATATATTATTACCATGAATTATTAATTATTATCATTTATATGCTATTTTGTTATTAATATGTTCTTATTATTATTGTGATCATTATATTACTTATATATTATTATTATGATTAATGTGTATCTATATTATTATTATTATTATTAAATTATTATTATAATTATTATTATTATTTGTGTTTATTACTCATATGTATACACTTATATATAGATTATTTTTATTATTTATTACTAAGCTTATTATTGTTATTATTTTATTTTGGTTTACGTGTACATGTGTTCCTATGTATATATATTATTATTAGAAATAGTTTATTGTTATATATTTGTTATGTATTTTTGTTATCTTTTATGTTTCATTTTTTATTTTTATATGCTTATATGTATATCATTATTATGTGTATTACTATAATTAGTTCATTAGTTCAGACCACAGACCTTTACTGGTCTCTATTACCTCTTCTGATAACAACTCTGGGCAACCTCCTCCTTTCAGATATCTCAATATGTGGTCTACTCACCAGTCTTTTTTGAACATTTTCTCTACCCATTGGGGTTGTGTGATACATCCTGAACCTTTGGTTAAACTTAGCATTCTTCAGATCAAGATTGGCAAAGCCCTTAGGAAATGGGGCTGGGAATCCTTTGGCAATGTCCTAACTGCTGTCAATAATGCTTAAAAAGAGGTGGAGCAACTAGAGTCTGATTTACAGAATGGTTTTGTTGAGGAAAAGTCTTTATTAACTGCACAAAACAATCTTTTCACTGCCATTGAGCACCAAGTATTGTTCCTAAAGCAGAAGGCTTCTATTAATATTTTCACTGATGGAGATAGTAATACTAAATTTTACCATGCTTATATTAAGTATAGAATGAAGGGTAGTACTATCCATTCTATTCATTTTGCTGAGGGGATCTGGCTTAATGATAATGATTAGTGATGCAATTGCATATTATAAGTAACTTCTTAATCATGAGTCTGACCAAAGACCACATATTGATAGGAAATATTTCGGTGAAGACATTTCTTACACCAGAGACCTTATGCTTACTGAATGCCCTACTGTGCAAGAGACTTGGATGGCCATATATTCTATTGATAGTTCCAAAACAGCTAGGCCTGATGGTTTTACTGCAGATTTATATAAAAAATCATGGGACATTATCAAGATGGATGTTATAACTACTATTCAGAGCTTCTTCGAAGGCCATAACCTCCCTAAGTACTTTTTTGAATCAAGCTTCATACTGATTCCTAAATCTGAGGTCTAGAAAAAATGGGATCACTTTAGGCCTATTTGCCTCACCCTTATCATTAGTAAAGCCATCAACAAAATCATAGTTAAAAGATTACAACCACATTTGGATAATCTGATTTGTCCTAACGAAACTGCATTTGTCAAGGGGAGATCTATAACTGATAATGTTCTTCTTGCACAGGAGCTGTTACTGGATTTGGATAAACCTTGTAGAGGGGGTAACCTGATTTACAAACTAGATATCAGGAATGCTTATGATACCATATGTTGGGAATTCATACTGAACATCCTTGCTGCCAGAGGTTTTTCTGCTGATTTCTGTTCTCTCATTCACAGATGGTTATCAAACAATACTCACTCTATTCTAATTAATGATCAGACAAAGGGGTCTGTTATTGCTAATAGAGGATTGAAACAAGGGGACCCCTTAACACCTACTATCTTCATTTTGGCCATAGATTATTTTTGCAGAATTCTCAACATAAACAACCTCTCCCATAACTACTTTAGGTATCATCATAGATCTAATATGGTCATTTCTCATCTTATTTATGCTGATGATATTATGGTGTTCTCTAGTGCCCATAAGGTTGTTGTTCAAAAAGTTCTTAAATGCCTCAATATGTTGAAGTCTCACTCATGAATGTGTTTCAATCCTGATAAATGTCAATTGATCTTCCACAAAAGGGCTTCTCCCAAATGTAAGCAGTGGATCTCTTACATGATATATAATAAATAATAGTAGCAATAAATATATGTACATATAATTAAATGATAATAATAATAACAATATAGATAAAATTAAATATTAATAGTGATAACACATATATATACATATATAAATGTATAATTATATTTGATAATGATGGTACAATATATATATATA
>NW_018165330.1:16351-19186 GCF_001263595.1 Phalaenopsis equestris | reverse complement strand
ATATGTGTGTGTGTATATATATTTATATATATATATTAAAGGGAAATAAGCTTACAATTCTAAAATGGGGAGCATTGAGAAGGTCCCAAGAAAGCAAAATACTAAGAGGAGGGGGGACAAAAATAGAGCTAGAACATAGGCCATATATGGCAAGCCAATTACCATGTTTGTTACCTTCTCTATAGCTGAAGGAGAATTGTATGGTGGTTTGTGAGCTTAGCAATCTGATTTTCTGGATCCAGTAAGAGTGATGCCAAGAGGACTGTCTCTCATAATCCAACAAGTTAATCAACAAGTTAATCGGCAAAATAGAGTCCACTTCAATCCACAAATGTGACCAATTGGCCTTGGAAGCAAACATGATAGCCCAATAGAGAGCAATGAGTTCAGTTTTCAGTGCATCAGAAGAAATAACAGGGGCATGGAAGAAGAGCAGACACTTCCCAGTGTGATTTCTAAACACCCGACCTACTCCAACACCAAGATCGGAAAAACTCCCATCAGTGTTTATTTTGATAGTGGAGGGAACAGGAGGCCTCCAAAACACTTTACAGATCAGGGGCTGAGCTGGATTCCCAGGGGGGAAATACAAATATTAGGAAATCTCTTATGTTGGATCAGTTTTGGAGGAAAGAAATGCAGCTTCTCACCACCAAGGTAATAAAAGTTGTTTTGCCCTCAAATTGGGCATGATTTCTTGCCATCCAAATGAACCAGACAACCAAAAAGGGAATGGATGCATATTTTTTAGTGTTCCAGTTGTGCCAGCAATCCTGTAAATGGTCCCACTGAAAATTAGATTTTCTCAATATCACGTGTTTGAACAATTCAGTCCAAACTGCCTGAGAGAAACTGCAGTAAAAAAGGAGGCGGGGAATGGATTCCTCCCTTATCAAACACATATGGCATCTAGAGGGGCCTCTCAGTCCTTTAATCTTGAGAATATCAACAGTGGGTAGTAACTTATGGAGGGTTCTCCAACAGAAAAAGGACATTTAAGAGGAAAAGAAGTTGTTTCTGATAGTTTCTCCCCATGACACTAGATCCCAACAAAATAGTTTGGAGCAGATGGCTTTGGTGATACTTTGATTTGTATATGCCTGTCAGATGATTCTATCAAGTCTACCCCTATCAAATTGTAGCTTTGATATATTAGTGATTGAGGGTTCCTGAAGTAAGGTACACAATTTAGAGAGAGACCATTGATTGCCCTCCCAACAATCAGCCACCTTTAGTTGTGTATTAAGGAAATTGGAGGCAGGAGTAAGCCACTCCTCAAGGCACCAATGATCTAACCAAAAATTCGCTTCCCCATTGTCCAAGTCCTAGAGGAAAAGTTTTTCAGCCATATCTCTAATTTTGAGCATGCTAACCCACATTTTAGAGTCCCTGAATTTTTTGACACTAAGGGAAGGGTGTTGATCTCTACAATACTTTCTCATCATAAATTTTGCCCATACAGAACATTGAGTCCTGAAATTTATCCAAATTTTACACAATTTGACTTGAAGGAGCTGTTGAAGACCTTTGAAACCAATTCTTCCAGCCATAGTAGGTTTAGCTGCCTTTTGTCAAGAAGCCCAGTGTAAATGTTGTCTTTGTCCAGACCGCAGGAATCTATTAAAAGCTCTCTCCAATTGTAATTTAGTGCTCTTCTTAAGATTATTCATTTGAAGGATATAAGAAGGGAATGTGGTGAGAATGCTTTTTAGCAAAGTAAGTCTGCCACCATTGGATAGAAAGGAGTGTGTCCAGCAGGAAAGATAGGAAGTGATTTTATTTAATACCTCATCAAATTGGACTTGCTTAGTTCTGCCAGCAATGAGAAGGACACCAAGGTATTTGATGGGGAGCTAAGAGTTGCATTTGGTAGAATATTTCTTTATCTTTCTCCTTAAAATGATACGTAATTAAAAGTATTGGATGGAAGTTGTGGAGAGTATTGATCTTTAATGTTAGAAGAAGTTGTGATGATTTAAATCCATGTACTTCATTTACTTCTTGATTTGGTCTATCCAGATGTTAAAATTTGTTGTGAGAACATGTAAGAACCGGGTTGGTATTGTCTCAATCAACAATTGGAAAGAATCACATGAGGTTCTATCTAGATGTTAAAATTTGTTGTGAGAACATGTAAGAACCGGGTTGGTATTGTCTCAATCAACAATTGGAAAGAATCACATGAGGTTGTATGAATGAGAATGTAATTCATATGATTTAGTGCAAATAACTAAGAAAATAATCTTTGAAGGGTGTAGAGTTAGAGGACTTTAAAGTGACAAGTTAAAGCACCCCAACTTGGTTTATTGTTTTAGGTTCTGATACGAGATGTTAGGCCCCAGGTGGAGGGAACTCTAGAGTGAGAGCTGATATCTTTCTTGCCTAGCCGGTCTTCAGAACCATTCAAACTTTAAATTAGTGAATGTTTTTTATAGCATCTCTAGTAAGGGTAAAGAATATTATTGCTCCCATTTAGCATAACATAATTTGCATATTTCCACAACAGAATTCCTATACTTATTACGAATTCATAAAAAGGAAAAAGAAATTTTCATAATCTGTGCTTTTCTTTTACATAAACTCAAGATATTTAGCAGTTATTACTGTTTTGTCAAAATATCAAAAATACCAAAAAGATTTGAATTTTAATTACTGTCAATATATCTATAGTTTAAGTAATTATCTTTTTAAAATAGAAGTTCGTTGTTTGAAAGTCCATATTGTGTATTTTTCATGTGGGATCGATATTCGGGACTTAATCAAAGTCCTACATTACTTGATAACGATACATATATTTACATAATATCCCAATATATATATATATATATATATATG
>NW_018165330.1:13581-16252 GCF_001263595.1 Phalaenopsis equestris | reverse complement strand
AGAGTTAAATTCTTATTTTCTTCAAGATCAAGTTTTTGGTTTTGCTGCAAAGTAAGGAAATATAAGTGAAAATTATACTTAAAGTCATTGTTATACTGTTGCATATAAGCAGTTTCTGGATCAAGTTTTTGGCGCCAAGCAAATTTCTATTTTTAGAAATTCTTATTTAAACTTTAAAAAAAAGTTATAGTATTTTATTGTGTTTTATTTTATTTTATTTTTGTGTATGCGTAGTTCAGGTTCTGAAGGACTGGTGCCCCATGATTCCGAATTAGAAATAACTGTTAAGAAAACCAATAAAACAAAAAGAATTTAAAAATTTTGAAAAATATTAAAAAATTACAGAAATGACAAACCAAAACAATCAAAATGTTGAAATTCATTAAGAATTTAGACCATTAAGAGATTATGCCAACCCTACGGTAGATGAACTTCATTGTAGTATTCCAAAACCTACTGTAGTGGCTAATTCATTTGAGCTTAAACTGTTATTATCCAAATGGTATCAAATAATCAATTTGGGGGATCACCAACTGAATATCCAAATTTACATCTTGTCAATCTTCTAGAATTGTGCGCTACATTTATTTATGATGATATATCGGATGATGTCATAAGACTTAGGTTATTTCCTTTCTCACTGAGGGATAAAGCTAAGATGTGGTTGAATTCATTTGCACCTGGATCTATCAGAACTTGGGGTGATTTAGCACAAAAATTCCTTGCTAAATATTTCCCACCATAAAAAACTGTGAAGCTTAGAAATGATATTACATCTTTTAATTAGTTTGAAGGGGAATCTATTTATGAAGTATGAGAATGATTTAAAGAACTTTTAAGAAAGTGTCCACACCATGCTATACCAGATTGATTAAGAATTTAAACATTTTATAATGGATTAGCTGGATCTCTTAGATTTATTATCGATGCCGCTGCTCGTGGTTCGTTGATATCAAAACCATTTCATGACGCTTATGCTTCAATTGAAGAAATGGCTACCAAATATTTTCAATGGCCTTTTGAGAGGATAAATCCAAATAAAGTAGCCAATATTCATGAATCTGACGCATTTACTATGTTAGCAAATCAAGTTGCTGCAATTTCAAGGAAGTTAGACCAATTTGGAATGAATTTTTCTCATCCAATCTCTATGATTGAAGAGAATTCATTAAGCCAATTGGTAGATTCTCAAGCATCAGTAGAAACTTTGAATACTATAAATAACAAGCAGAATAACCCATATTCAAATTATTATAACCTAGGTTGGAAGAACCATCCCAACTTCAATTGGAATAATACTTCGGGTGGTAATAATCAGCAATGGGGGAACAATCAAGGAAACTCATTAGGAAACTAGAACAACCAAAGAAATAATAATTATAGATCTACTTATCCTCTAGGTTTCAACAATAATTCACCATTTAAGTAGAAGTTGTCTATAGAAGAAGTGGTGTTACAAATGGAAAATCAGTTACAAAGTCAAGGAGCTATAATTAGAAATAAAATATTGAGAATCAACTTGGAAATATTGAGAATCAACTTGGATAAATAGCAAATTTATTAAGTAATAGATCCCAAGGAACACTTCATAGTATTACTGAAACAAATCCAAAAGACCAGAATAAAGAGAAAGTAAAGGCCATTCAACTTAGAAGAGGAAGATAGTTGGAAGATAGAGTTCAAAAAGAAACTGAAGTAGAGAAAGAAGAAATTGAAGAATCAAAAGAGAATGCTCCAAAAGATTCTGAAAGGCCTATTTCTCCACATAAAGTTAACTTAGAAAAATCACCACCTCCATTTCCTCAAAGACTTCATCAAAAGAAGTTGGATAATCAATTTTCAAAATTTCTGGAGATTTTTAAGAAGCTTACAATTAATATTCCATTTGCTGAAGTCTTTGAACAAATGTCAAGCTATGTAAACAAGAAAAGGAAGTTTGTAGATAATGAGAATGTTGCACTTAGTGAGGAGTGAAGTGCTATAATTCAGAAAAAGCTTCCTTAAAAGTTTAAAGATCCTAGTAGCTTTACAATTCCATGTGTGATAGGAGACTGATTTTATGGGAAAGCTTTATGTGATTTAAGTGCAAGTATTAAACTTATGCTATTATTAATAATTAAGAGATTAGGATTAGGAGAAATAAACCCTACTACTGTAACTCTGCAGTTAGCAGATCGTTCGATAACGTACCCTAAAGATAATATCGTTCAATAACGTACCCTATAGGAGTTATAGAAGATGTCCTAGTGAAAGTGGATCAATTTATCTTTCCTGTTGATTTCATTGTGCCGAATATAGGAGAAGATAAAGAGATACATATCATCTTGGGGAGAACTTTCTTAGCCACAGGAAGAACAATGATAGATGTACAGAAAAGGGAACTAACTATGCGCGTCAATGATCAAACTGTTACTTTTTAACATTTCAAGATCAATGAAACATCCTGTAAAAGGTAAAAATGATGAATGCTATAAAATGAATGTTATAAGATACCTTAGTGAATGCCATTTCGAAACTAATTATGAAGAAAAATCTGAAGTAAAAGATTTGGAACATAAGCAAGAAGAGGAATTAAATAAATGTGAAGATCTTTTTAAGGAAGATTCAAACTATGTTCGAGAAAATTTTGAAATTTTGGATACGATAGAAAAAGATAAATCATTTTGTCCAT
>NW_018165330.1:10480-13395 GCF_001263595.1 Phalaenopsis equestris | reverse complement strand
GCTGATATTAAATGAATCAGTCCTTCAATTTGTATGCATATAATTTATATGGAAGAGAACTACAAACCCAGGGCTAATCCTTAAAGGATATTGAATCCTATTATGAAAGAAGTTGTAAAGAAAGAAATTTTAAAGTGGTTAGATGCTAGAATTATCTGCCCTATTTCAGATAGCAAATGGGTTAGTCCAATTCATTGTGTTCTTAAGAAAGGAGGAGTAACTATGACTGTGAACGAACATAATAAATTAATACCAACTAGACAAGTTGCAGGGTGGCGAATATGCATTAATTATAGAAAATTAAATCTTGCCACTAGGAACAATCATTTTCCATTACCTTTTCTAGATCTAATGTTGGATAGACTAGCTGGGCATAAATACTTTTATTTTCGGGACGGATATACCGGTTATCACCAAATACAAATAACTTCTGAGGATCAAGGAAAAACAACCTTTACCAGTCCTTATGGTACATTTGCTTTTAGAAGAATACCCTTTAGTTTATGTAATGCCCCTGCTACATTTCAAAGATGTATGATGACAATATTTTGTGATTTAATTGAAAAAGGAATTGAAGTATTTAAGGTTGATTTTTCAGTGTTTGGAACTTCATTTGACTCATGTTTAGAACATTTATCAAAAGTTCTTAAGCGCTATGAAGAAACAAATTTAGTCCTTAATTGGGAAAAATGTCAATTCATGGTAGCAAGAGGAATTGTATTAGGATATAAAATATCAGAAAATGGTATGGAAGTAGATCCTGCTAAAATTCAAGTGATCGTTAATTTACCTTATCCAACAAATGTAAAGTAAATTTGGAGTTTTTTAGGATATGTTGGATTCTACAGGCGATATATTAAAGACTTTTCAAAAATTGTTAAGCCTTTATGTCATTTACTGGAGATAGATGCAATTTTAAACTTTGATGAATAATGCCTAAAAGCTTTTGAGTTATTAAAAGAAAAATTAGTCACTGCAACAATTACAGTTTCACCAAATCGATTGCACCAGATTGGAAAAAACCTTTTGAACTGATGTATGATGCTAGTGATTATACTATTGGAGCTGTTTTAGGTCAAAGAATGATAAAATGTTCAAATTGATTTACTATGCTAGTAAAACTCTTAATGAAATCCAAAGAAACTCTTAATGAAACTCAAATTAATTATACAACAACTGAAAAGAGTTATTAGCAATAGTATATGCTATTTATAAATTTAGATCATATTGTGATCGTTAATTTACCTTATCCAACAAATGTAAAGTAAATTTGGAGTTTTTTAGGATATGTTGGATTCTACAGGCGATATATTAAAGACTTTTCAAAAATTGTTAAGCCTTTATGTCATTTACTGGAGATAGATGCAATTTTAAACTTTGATGAATAATGCCTAAAAGCTTTTGAGTTATTAAAAGAAAAATTAGTCACTGCAACAATTACAGTTTCACCAAATCGAGGAAAACCTTTTGAACTGATGTATGATGCTAGTGATTATACTATTGAACCTGTTTTAGGACAAAGATATGATAAAATTTTCAAAACAATTTACTATGTTAGTAAAACTCTTAATGAAACTCAAATTAATTATACAACAACTGAAAAGAGTTATTAGCAATAGTATATGCTATTTATAAATTTAGATCATATTTATTTGGGACTCATTGCGTAGTGCATACAGATCATTCTGCTATTAAGTACCTAATAAACAAGAAGGATGCAAAAGATGTTTTCTTCTTTTGAAAGAATTTTTTTTTACAATAGTAGATAGGAAGGGAACTGAAAATCAACTTGTTGATCATTTGTCCAGGTTTGAGTTAGAAAAATCACTCTATTTTGAAAAAGAAATTAATGAACATTTATTAATGAACATTTTTTAAAAAAAAAGTTAATCAATATTTTCCAGATGAAAAATTGTTCAATATTAATGAGTGGCGTGTGACGTGGTATGCCGACATTGTAAACTTTCTTGTTAGTGATATTATACCATATGGAATGATATATCAACAGAAGAGGAAATATATTTCTGAAGCTAAGACTTATTTTTGGGATGGCCTATTTTTATATAAAGATGGAAAGGATCTTATTATTCGAAGATGTGTACCTTTAGAAGAGACTTATGAAATTATCCAAAAATGTCATAATTCTGATTTTGGGGGACATTTTGGTGTTGATAAAACAACATACAAAATTTTACAATCTCGATTTTATTGGCCTACTATCTTTAGAGATATTAATGCTTATATCAAAACTTGTGATAGATGTCAACGAGTAGGCAATATTTCTAGAAGAAATGAGATGCCCCTCAATTATATGCTAGATTTTGAAATATTTGATGTTTGGGGATTAGCTTTCATGGGACCATTTATACCATCTTTCGGGAATTTATATATAATGTTAGCAGTGGACTATGTATTCAAATAGATAGAAGCTGTTGCTTTATCTCGATGTGATGCTCAAAGTGTTGCAAAGTTTTTGAAAATGAACATATTTTATAGATTTGGGATGTTGAGAATTATCATAACTGATTGGGCAAGTCATTTTAGAAATGTAATAATGGAGAAATTATTAAAGAAATATCATATAAATAGAATTGTTACTGCTTATCATCCTCAGACAACTGGTTTGGTTGAATTATTCAATCAAGAAATTAAAAGAATTATGAAAAAATCAATGAATCCAACAAAAATGGATTGGTCAGCCAAACTTGACTATGCTTTGTGGGCTTATAAGACTGCATATAAAACTCTTATAGGAATGTCCCCATATAAGCTAATATTTGGGAAAGCTTGTCACTTACCAGTTGAACTTGAGCATAATACATATTGGATTATTAAAGAGTTCAATTATAATTTGAAAGACGCTAGTGAGAAAAGATTATTGCAATTAAATGAGCTTGAAGAGATAAGGAATGAAT
>NW_018165330.1:5128-10318 GCF_001263595.1 Phalaenopsis equestris | reverse complement strand
TTTATCCTTATGGAGCTGTGGATATTAAAGATCCTAAAACTGATAAAGTGTTTAAAGTGAATGGTCATAGACTGAAATCTTATTTTATAGGGGATCAACATAAATTTAATGATCAAATGATGTTGGGTCAACCAGAATAAGCACTGGTTACGTCGGGCTGACAACGTAAAACGAAGCGCTTTATGGGAGGCAATCCATAGTTATTAGTGTGTTTTGATTTGAATGTTGTTTGTGTACGATTAAGAAAATTTGGGGTAGTATTTTTGAGACTATTTCGTGTTAGTAACAATTTTAAGACTTTAGTTAGCGATCTAGACCTGCTAGAAAGAGAATTTGGACGTTAAGTTGATTGGTGCAAAATTGAGCACTGACGCTTAAGCGCCAATATTCGGCTCTAGAAGGTTTAACCGTCAATTGGTTTGTAAAAATGTGCCATGGCAGTTCCAAGATATGCTTAGAAGTTATAAAAAGGAATTAGGCCTATAAATAGAAGGGTTTTGTAAAGGAGTTTCACCCCATATCATTTTTAGCCCTAAAAGTCTGAAAGAGAGATTTTGATAAGATTTCTTCATGAGAGATGGATTTGAAGAAGACAGAAGGGACAATGAGAAAGAAATTCATTAGTTAAAGTGCACAACAGATGTATAACAGTTTCTTAGCTGTTAGTATCGAAGGAATATCAGAAAAGATCAACAAAATTGAGACTGTCATGGCTTTATTGAAGACCAAGGTAACTGAGATTCATGCACATCTTGAGCATATTGGATGGCAATTGAAAATGCAATTTAGCCATACTAGTTATATAGTGGAAGCGGATAAGGAGATATATCTTAAACAAAAATGGATTGAAGAAGATAGTATCCTAGCTCGTCACCACTGATCCCGATTTTTTATATAAACCTAAATTTAATCGTTACCTTCCCTACGCAATGGCGCCAAAAACTTGATCCTTGTATGAAAAGTAAGTTGTGTAAAATATATATAATTATAAGAAATTAATAATGGGATTCTACGAAAGTATACATATTTTAATCAAATAATAAAGGACTTTCTATTTAAGCCCCAAATATCAATCCCACACGGAAGGTGTAAATTGACAATGATAAATTTTCTTAGGAAATTTACAGAAAATCAAAAGAAATCACTGTCACTAATTTCGAATGTGGAGATGTTATCAAAACTAAAGTACTTAACTATAAGCGAAACAGAAATGCAAAGTTTAAAAAGTAAATACAAATCTACTAATTAGGTTTATGTAATGAAGATTTCTTATGTGAAAATGCATCCTTCTTACTACAATGAGGTTCTGGTGAAATGAGATGAAATAAATGTATATAATATGTATTGTGCCGAATAAGAGCAATTATAATTCTCGACCCTGATACAGTGCATAGAAAATCATTAGCTAATCCTAGGTTTAGTCCCTAAATTCGTGGTTAGGCTAGTAGGATACTGGCTCCCACTCCATAGCTCCCACTTCCCTTCACCTAAAGGCTAACTCTCGCTTTAGTTTTTAAACACTAAGATCGAATTGGGGATTTTCGTCTGTCATCCTAAAGATTATCTAATTTTACACCCAACAAAGAATATTTACCTATTTATTTGCACTTAATTCCATGAACGAATTTATCCTCCATGAAATCAAATGTGATCCTCACTCTGTTGTAGAACTCATACTCCATTTCCCAGATCATATGTTTCACAACATATTTTAACAACTCAATTGGCCAGATCAAAATGAAAATTAAGTTAGGAGTTGAAAAATGATCACAATTTCTTTTATATTCTAATATTGGCACATCATATTATCTCTTCATTTTACCATATCTCAGAGTAGGGAGAAAGATAGAGGGAACTACTCATACTTCATTAGAAAGACATAACAAAACACAAATTTCATATATAAAAGAAAGTTCATACAACACTAATAAACAAACAAAACTTATCTGAAACTCTTTCTCAAAGCAAATCCCTTATAGCCTTTCCTTAGAAATGTAGGAAGAAGATATCTATCACTTTTCTCTTTCTCCAACACTTTTACAGAAAGTTTCACACTAAATCTCACCACACAAACTCTAAACTATAAAAGAAAAATCATTAATGGACTCCAATAGGGTGATAAAATGGAGATAGATTATGAAGAATGGTGAAAATGGAGCATGGTGGAACATTTTGGAGCGAAAAGGAGTCAATTTTTTAATGAATTTTGGCCCCAAATAAAGCCCAAAAAGCCCAAGGTCGGTTCTCCAAGAGGTGCCTCCAAAAACTCTTCAAAAATTGTCCAAATACATCAAACCTTCTAGAAACGGGGGTTGAACCTCCTTTGGCGCCGTCGACGCTAGTCTGGCGCTGTCGGCTCTAGTCTGGCGCCATTGTCGTTGAGTAAAAATTTCAGCTGTTTCGTTGTTTTGCGCCGTCTGCGATTGTTCTGTGCCGTCGACGCTGACCTTGGCGCAGTCGGCGCTGAGTACTTCTTCAAAAACGTTATTTTTACTCCAAATTCCATCCTTTTTGCTTTAAGTCCTAAAAATCTACAACCTGCAAGAAAACATTAAAATACTTTCTATTAAGGTGCAATATCACCAAAAATAAGTATAAAATATTGGTCTCAAAAAGCATATATTTTCAGTGTATCAAAATCCCCCAAACTTACATGTTACTTGTCCTTAAGTAACTCCTTCACTACATAAAAACATGACTCATGGTAAAGAATTTAACTTCTAGACTTCCATATTTAAATTCTCTAAGCCTAATAGCATAACTTAAGAAAAATTTAAAACAACTCCAGTTAATACTAAAGGTGCTAGGATATTTAGTAATTAAATCTAAGATTTCTGATGCTCTATTTCTTTCAAGAAAAATTACAATTTATCATATTAAAGTCACTTAAAAAATTCATATGAAAAAAAACTTCATAAAAATTTATTAATCATTAAGCTAATACTCAAATAAAAAGTTTAGAAAATGTGTCCAAGTCTTTTTTATTAAGTTGATTCAAGTGAAGCCAATTTTTAATTAGGCATCTCCTCAAACATCTTTGCACATCTTTTTTTCTTTTTTTTTTACTTTTTAGGATCATTTTTAACCCCTTTTTCTTTTCTTTCTTCTTCTCCTTTTTTTAATGTATGTGAGGATTACTATATCTGGATAGCCTTTAATGATTTTAAACTTCACTATCCTTTAATGATTAATAAAGCGAGAGTTAACCTTCAGGTGAAGGGAAGTGGGAGCTCTGGAGTGGGAGCCGGTATCCTTCTAGCCTAGCCACGGATTTAAAGACTAAATCTATGCACTGTATCAGGGTAGAAAATTATAATTGCTCCTATTTGGCACAATACATATTATATACATTTATCTCATCTCATTTCACCAGAACCTCATTGTAGTAAGAAGGATGTTTTTTTACATAAGAAATCTTCATTACATAAATATAGTTAGTAGATTAGTATTTATTTTTTAAACTTTGCATTTATGTTTTGCTAATAGTTAAGTACATTAGTTTTGATAACATCTCAACATTCAAAACTAGTGACAGTGATTTCATTTGATTTTCTGTAAATTTCCTAGTAAAACTTATCATTGTCAATTTACACCTTCCCTGTGGGATTGATATTTGGGGCTTAAATAGAAAGTCCTTTATTACTTGATAACGATACATATACTTGCGTAGAATCCCATTATTAATTGCCTATAATTATATATATTTTACACAACTTACTTTTCATATAAGGATCAAGTTTTTGACACTGTAGTGGTGTCAACCTCATAAATCCTTACATATAAAAAATTGAGATCAAGTTTTTTGTTCTCGAAAGCGCCAATCGGGAGCGCCGACGTTGTAGATTATGTTTCAAAATGGATTGAAGTTGTTGCTTTACCTCATTGTGATGCTCAAAGTATTGTTAAACATTGAAAGAAAAAATATGTTTACTATATTTGGAATGCCAAGAGTGATCAATACATATGTGGAAAGCCATTTTAAAAAAATTAGGATTGAAACATTAATGAGAAAATATAGAATTAATCATTGAATTTTCATAGCCTATCACCCTCAAATAAGTGGTCTAGAAGAACTATGAAATCGTGAAATTAAAGGCATTTTAAAAAAGACTAAAAATCTGAATATGAAGGATTGGTCTGTTGTACTTGATTCCGTATAATGGGCCTATAGGACTACTTACAAAACTTCGATATGAATGACACTATACATACTCATATTTGGAAAGACTTGTCACTTACCAGTTGAATTAGAACATAAGACTTATTGGGCGATAAAGGAATTTAATTATAACATGAAAGAAGATGGTGAGAAATGATTATTGCAGTTAAATGAGCTCGAGGAAATTAAAAATGAATCTTATGAGAATGCTAGAATTTATAAGGTAAAGATGAAAAATTGGCATGATCGTATAATTTTAAGAAATGATTTTGAGCCTGGACAAGAGGTTTTGTTGTACAATACTTGATTGAAATTATTTCCTGGAAAACTTGTGTTCAGGTGGTCGGGGCCATTTATTGTGTTAAAAGCCCATCCTTTTGGTTTTGTGAATATTAAAGATCCTAAAACTGAACGGATAGTTAAAGTAAACAGACATCAACTAAAAATTTTATTTGTGGGAACAAGCCTTTGCATGAAGAGATCCTGATGTTGGTCAACCCAAGTAATACATTGACCAAGGAAAAATATGTTGAGATTTTTATACCTATTTTATACTAATATTGATGATATTGCACTTTAAAGAAGGGTATTTTTGACGTTTTGTTGTAGGTATGTTGAATTATGATCATTAGAGCAAAAAGATGCAAAACAGAGTGAATTTGGAGCAAAAGGACCAAAATATGAAGATTTGAATTAGGGCGCCGACGGCGGGTTTTTCCTGAGAGTCCAGAATCAAATATTCTAGAAGGCGGTCGATGGGGCCATCGAGGCCGCCGACGGCGAGAACGGCGATTCGGAGAACGGCGGTTCTCTCAACAGATGCATTGAATGTGGACGATTTTTGAAGGGATGCTTAGGAAACTCTTGGAAATCTCTTCTACAACTTTAAGAGAAATATTTGGGCCGAAGAAAGGGGAGCCCCGTGCTGGTGCCGCTGAGTTTTTATTGTTTGTAGAGTGTAGAGAGTTTAATTTAGGGTTAGTATTGTGAGGAATTCTTTGAGAGATTGTAAGAGTGGAGGAAAAGTGAGA
>NW_018165330.1:3565-4119 GCF_001263595.1 Phalaenopsis equestris | reverse complement strand
TGATAAGTGTGACTTTGCAATTATTGAATATTTTATACACATTTTTATCAAATCTATAACTGTTGTCAAGTTTTTGGCGCTGTTGCCGGGGACTTAAATCTTCTCGTAACAGTATCAAATTCTTGTATTTTTAAGCACATATAAAGTCGCTGTCAAGTTTTTGGCGCCGTTGTCGGGGACTTAATTCTTCTAGCAACAGTATCAAATTCTTGTATTTTTAAGCATATATAAAGTTGCTGTCAAGTTTTTGGCGTCGTTGCCGGGGAGTAAAAAAAATCATAATTGGAACGAACAAATTAGGGCTATTAGAAAGCTTTTACTTGAAATGCAACTTATTTTCATATCTAGTTAACTGTTTTTCTGTGTACTGATTTCAATTATATGCGTAAATTTGGACCTGAAAATCTTATACCCTACGATTCGGAATTAGAACGCACTGTTAGAAGAATTAGAAAATTAAGAAAAGAACCTAGAAATCATAACACAATGAAAAACAACGTGAATAATCAAGGAATAGAAAATGAACATCAACCTAGACCTCTACGAGATTATGC
>NW_018165330.1:1292-2548 GCF_001263595.1 Phalaenopsis equestris | reverse complement strand
TGGAAGAGATGATACTAAACATGGGTCAACAATTGCAGAATCAAGGAAATCAATTACAAATTCAAGGAAACCAGTTACAAAATCAAGGAACTGCTATCAAGAATATTGAAAACCAATTGGGGCATATTGCAACTGCGTATAGTAACCAAACATTGGGAACTTTTCCTAGTACTGTGGAACCAAATACTAAACATTGAGGAAAAGAACAGATAAAAGCAATACAATTACGAAGTGGAAAAGAATTGGAAACAAGTGTGTAGAAATAAACGAAAAATGAAAAAGAGAAAGTGGATACAGAAAAAGAAAAGGATCATGAATACCCAGATTTAGAATATCCACTTATATCAATGAAAATTACTGTGGAGAAACCTCCATCACTGTTTCCTCAAAGATCGAAGCATCACAAAATTGATAAACAATTCTCCAAGTTTTTAGAAATTCTTAAGAAATTAATGGTAAATATTCTCTTTGTAGAAGCTTTAGAGCAAATGCCTAATTATGTGAAATTTATGAAAGATATTTTGAACAAGAAAAGGAAGTTCACTGATAATGAGACTGTTGCACTTAGCGAAGAGTGTAGTGCAATTATTCAGAAAAAGCTTCCTGAAAAATGAAAAGATCCAGGTAGTTTCACTATACTGTGTGCTATCAGTGAAACATTTTATGGATGAGTTTTATGTGATTTAGGAGCCAGCATTAATCTTATGCCTCTATAAATTTTCAAAAGATTAGGATTATGAGAAGTCAGAAGTCTCACCTACTTCTGTCAATTAACAGATCAATCAGTTACATATCCTAAGGGAGTTATAGAAGATGTGTTAGTAAAAGTTGATAAATTTATCTTTCCTATGGATTTCATTATTTTAGATATGGAGGAAGATAAATAAATACCTATAATTTTAGGGAAACCTTTTTTAGCTACTAGAAAAGCTACGATAGATGTTCAAAAGGGAGAATTAACTATGAGAGTTAACAATCAAGAAGTGACTTTTAACATTGCTGAAAGAGGGAAATACCCTGCTCTTGAAAGAGGTAATGAATGTTTTCGCATGGAAATTAGTGAACATCTATTGCACGAGTATTTTAAAGAACATTTTGAAGAAAAAGAAAATTTTGAAGATAAATATGAAGTTATTTTGGACAAGTTATTTTGGACAAAATAGAACTATGTTCAAGAAAGATTTGAGATGCTGGATATTACAAGAAATGCTGATAAGAATCTAGTTCCGTCAATTATAAAACCACCTGAACTTGAG
>NW_018165330.1:0-917 GCF_001263595.1 Phalaenopsis equestris | reverse complement strand
TGAAGGACAAGAGAATAATGAATTAATACCTATCAGACAAGTTACTGGGTGGCGTATTTACATTGATTATAGAAAATTAAACACTACCACTAGGAAAGATCACTTCTATTTACCATTTTTAGACCAAATAGTGGATAGACATGTTGGGCACAAATATTTTGTTTTTTAGATGGATATATCGGCTACCATCAAATTTCTATTGCTCCTGAGGATAAAAAAAAAGACAACATTTACTAGTCATTTTTGCTTTTCGAAGAATGTCTTTTGATTGTGTAATGCACCTGCAACATTCCAGAGATGTCTAATGTCTGTATTTAGTAAGTTAATTGATGATAGATTAGAAGTGTTTATAGATGATTTATCTGTATTTAGAACATCATTTAACGCATGCTTAAATTAAGTTCTAAATTGGGAGAAATGTTAATTTATGGTTGCAGGAGGAATTGTGTTAGGGCATAAAATTTCGGAAAATGGTATGGAAGCAGACCCTGTAAAAATTCAAGTTATATCTAAAATAACACCTCCTACTAATGTAAGAGGGGTTATAAGTTCTCTTGGACATGTTGGTTTTTACAGGCGTTATATTAAAGATTTTTAAAAAATTGCTAAACCTCTATGCCAACTTTTAGAAAAGATAAGAAATTTGAATTTACTGAAAACTGTTTAAATGCCTTTGAGTTATTAAAAGAAAAACTAATCACAGACCCTATTATAGTTTCACCTAACTGGGAAATACCATTCAAACTGATGTGCGATGCTAGTGATTATGCTATTGGAGTTGTTCTTGGACAAATACGAAAAGATTTTTAAAATTATATATTACACTAGTAAAACTCTTAATGATGCTCAAATTAACTATACTGTACTGAAAAAGAGTTACTCGCTATTGTGTATGATTTTGACAAATTTAGATCTTA
>NW_018165329.1:510042-551680 GCF_001263595.1 Phalaenopsis equestris | reverse complement strand
GCAAACCCTACACCAAAAATAGTGCCGACAATTATGTAATGTACCCGCAACATTTCGGAGATGTATAATGTCAATTTTTAGTGATTTAATATAAAAAAGGATTGAAGTCTTTGTCAATAATTTTTCTGTATTTAGAACTTCATTTAAAATATGTTTAAATCATTTAGAGAAAGTTCTATAATGATGTGAAAAGACTGATCTCATATTAAACTGGGAAAATGCTGCTAACTTCTAGAAAAATATACAAATTTTGATTTTAATTAAGAGTGCCTTAAAGCCTTTGAAACTTTAATGGAAAATTGATCACTGCTCCAATAATTGTTTGACCTGATTGGGAGAACCCTTTTGAATTAATGTGTGATGCAAGTGATTATGCAATTCGAGCTGTTTTAGGGCAGGGATATGATAACATTTTTAAAGTGATATACTATGCTAGTAAGACTCTTAATGATGCTCAAATTAATTACACCACTACCAAAAGAGAGTTATTAGCCGTTGTTTATGTTTTTGATAAGTTTAAGTCATATCTAATTGGAGCTAAATGTGTTGTGCATACTGACCACTCAACTATCAAATATTTAATGCAAAAGAAGGATGCAAATCACGATTAATTAAATGGGCACTCCTGATGCAAGAGTTTGATTTTGTAGTTGTCGATAGAAAAGGGACTGTTAATCAAATTGATGATCATCTATCTAGGTTAGAACACAAAGAAACACTTGATTTGAAAAAATAAATTAATGAAACTTTTCCTGATGAATAACTTTATGCTATAAAAGGATGGGAAATACCTTGGTAAGCTAAGATTGTGAATTATATAGTTAGTGGTATTTTACCATATAGAATGACAAAAAAAGAAGAAAAAAAATTCATTCATGATGCAAAATCTTATTTTTAGAATGACCCATATTTGTACAAATATTGCAAAGATTTAGTAAGGAGATGAACTGTGAATCCTAATAAAATGGATTGGTCTGCTATATTAGATACTGCATTAAGGGCTTACAGGACAGCTTATAATACACCTATAGGAATGTCATCATATAGATTAATTTTTGGGAAGACTTGTCACTTACTAGTAGAATTGGACCATAAAGCCTATTGGGAAATTAAGGAGTTCAATTTCAATTTGAAAGAAGCTGGTGAGAAAAGATTATTGCAATTGAATGAGCTTAATAAAATTAAGAATGAATCTTATGATAATGCTAGGATTTATAAAGAAAGAATGAAAGAATGTCCTGATCAAAAAATAATAAAGAAAGAATTTGGTCATGGACAAGAAGTTTTATTACACAATACAGGATTGAAATTATTTCCTGAAAAGCTGAAGTATAGGTGGAAAGAGCCATTCATAATTGTAAAAGTTTATCTCTATGGAGCTCTTAATATTGAAGATCCAAAGACTGGAAGGATATTTAAAGTGAATGGGCACAGACTGAAACCATATTATGAGATGGTCAGAGACCAGTTCAGACCAGTTCTTAAAGAAACTGTAATGTTGTGTCAACCAAAATAAAGACTGAGAATGTCGGGCTGACGACATTAAACCAAGTGCTTTGTGGCAGGCAACCCACATCTATCATTATTTATTTTGCTTTTATGTTTTTGTTCTGAATATTATTTATATAGATAGATTCATATTTTTATGAATTCCATGTATTTGAGAAACTTGAAATTGAGAAAATATTTAAAAATATCTTTGTTTACCTACTTTTATGGAAGATTTGAGAATTTATTGGACTGAAATTGAAATGACAAAAATTTTGGAACTGACACTTGCAGCACCAGATTGGCGCTTGAAGCGTCATTTTCTAGAGAGCTGGCACCTGAAGCGCCATGGCAAAGAAAATGACTTAAAATGTTTTAGAAGGTAGTTTTTGGTGAGTTCTTCTCCTTATAACTCCCAAAAACTGATTCCAAAGCATATTTTAGAGAGGAAAATGAGGGAAGAGTCACTATTTTTTAAATCCTATGGCTTCCAACTCTAAAAAATTCAAAAGATTTGGAATTTTCAATCCAAGAAAATTCATCAGTTTTGATGCGCAGAAGTTACATGATCGAGTTTTTATGAAGATGAGGGTAAACAAGGAAAGGGATTTGTGAATCGGGGATTCAACACAATGAATATTCGAGTGGAAGAGATAGTTATGCAGAGATGTTGGGAAGTGCTTTGTTACACTAATACCTCCATAGTTGTCCTAGTAGTGGAAGAGTTTTATTCAAATCTTCATTGAATCAATAAAGGAATTGTCTATGTGTGAGGCAGCTTTGTGCAATCATTCAAGGATAAACGATATGTTTATGATTAAAAGTGTTCCTATTTGTCATTATGCAAATTTACACCTATAAGAGATAATATGAACAAACTCTATCAATACCTTATGGATGAAGTTGCAAATTAGGAGGCCAGAGATGATGGAAATGTAAGTTTTTCATCATCATTGTTGAATCCTGCATCTAAGGCATGACATTTCTTTATTGCATCAAAATTACTCCCACTATGAAAATCAACAAAGTGACTAAGGAGAGTGCTATTTTGAATTATTGCATTCAAACAGTAAAACCTATTGATATTGGTGCAATAATTGTAAAATCGGTTTTGGGTTTGATCGTAAATGGATCTACTACTGGACTGGGACATCCATCTACTATTTTCCTACTATGCAGTCAATCACAAGTACCTTATGAAAGTTGGGAGAAAGTTCTTCTTCCTTGGAAGCTTATGGACCCAGAAGTTTATTACAATAGCATTGGAATGAGAGATGAGAATGATATGAATGTACTGATGGATCAAGCATCCCAGAATTCATCACCTATTCAGCCTTGCTTTAAGTCGAACACACTTTTGAAAAGAATTAAGAAGATAAAAAAAGAGGTACAGAACCTTATGCATATAATTGGGAATATTTCTAAAATGTTGGATCATCTGGATTAGAGTCTGAAGGGACATTTTGAATTTACTGGACGTATTGAAGACGGTTTGGTACGTCTATTCAAAAAACATGCTTGGATTGAGGAAGATTCAACAGATGAATTTCCTTATCATCCTTTCTACAACTTTTAAGTATAGTACAATTCCATGGGAGATATCTAGGAGGATGAGAGAAAAGAAGATGTTTGAATTTACTTTATGCACGAAATCCTTATTTAGTATTGCTTACTTATGTTATTCTGTTATCTTGGATTGCATTTACTTTTATTGTTGAACTTCATATATATTTATGTTTGTTGTTTAGTATTTTGATGCTTAGATTTCAGTGTTAAGATGTTTGGTTTTCTTTGGACACTGAATTAGATTTTGTTGGCTTGAAAATTGTTAATTTGTGATAGCGAGGATTATATATATAAAAGTGTGTTTTGTGTTATTTATGAAAGTTATGTGTTAGAAAAATGTTTAATTGTAAGTATAAGTGTTTATTTGAGTTAATTAAAGGTTGATGTAAAGCGGAACGCAACAAATTTCCTCGAAAAATGATATCTGGAAAATTTAGGCGTTGGTGCCTGAAACGCCAAATTCTAAAAAAATGCTTATATTACCTAAAAAACCGTGAAATTGCCTAGTAAAACACCATTTTTACTATTTGGGTCATCTCCTACCTCTAAACCATAACCTAGGGCTTCACATTGTGTGCATTTGAGAAGTTTTCGAAGGTCAAAGATCTAAGATTTCATCTTCTCTTGGTAAGAGCTTCACTTTAACCTAGAAGTTTTATTTTCACCATTGATTTTTTCTACATTATGGGAGATCCGAAATTTAGTATTTTTTATGAAGAAACTTGAAGAAAACTCATTGTGAGAAGTTTCTTACCAAATAATCTTACTTTCGGAGTTAGATTTCTTATTTTGTAATTTATTTGAATTTTACTTGGATTTTTATAGAAATTCTAGTGGCTCCATGAGTAAAAATATGAAAGCCTATGGGACATTTTGACGCGAGGAGATTTGTCAATTACAAGACCCAACACTGTTACAATACTCAAATGGAATCAAGGAAATTGATCCAGGAACTGACATTTGCTAACTCGGGTGGTGAGATTGAGAGGTTGATTATCGCTAGAAATTAGTTGAGGTTTTGCTACTTTACTACAATAGCTATTATGCCAATGATCCGGGAGTTTTATGCTGACTTGCAATTCACCATTGATGAGCACATTCTTGTGAGAGGTAAGCAAGATGAGTTTACAAGAGATACGTTCAATGTTTTTTATGGACTGAGGAATGCATTTTGTTGTGAATATGTTGCATTCGTTATGACTGATTTAACACTGGATGAAGTAATTGCCTTTCTGATTGATGGAAAAGGAGAATGAAAAATTAAGAATAATAAGAAAATTAACTTCTCCGCTTTCATAATGACTATTCAGTCAAAGGTTTGACATTACTTCATCTTTGCTAAATTACTGCCAACAAATCATCTAAGTGAAGTAACGAAGGATAGAGTTATGTTAAACTTCTGCATTCAAAAAATGAAGGCAATAGATGTTGGTGCTCTTATAATTAAGCATGCTCGGAGTATATTTAATAGTGCTACAACTAGTAGTTTGGGTTACCCTACCCTAATTTTTACTTTATGTGAACAATCAAGAGTAGAGTCCAATAGAAATGAGGAAAAGCTGTAGCCACAAAATCCTATTGGAAAGCATACAGTCCAAAGATTTGAATCATTTGTTGAGTCCAGGACTGGAGGTTGTGATAGACTCTGAACATCATCTACAGGGCCATCTACTTCTCGCTCTACTTCACTTGAGAATATTATGGAGCAGCTTAAGATTCAGCAAATGAATATTGTGAATATGCAAAATAGTATTGGAGGAATTGAAGCAAGGAATGCTTATATTGATGAACATAAGCAAAGGAGAGTTCAACATGACATAGCTTATGAAGAGGCTATGGTTAGATATCTAAGGGGTGATTATAATGTGGAATTTCCAACTTGCCCCGGCTTCACTCCTTATACTCCAGATCATGATGAAGATGATGTACAAGAAAAAGAAGAAGAAGATGATGATGAGGAAGGCGATGAAAATTGATATTTTTAGTAGTTTAGTTTGTATGTTTGATATTTTGATTGTGTGAAGTTTGTTTTATTTGAAACTTTTGTAGTAAGAATTTTCCTTTTAATATTGTATTGTGGACCTAAATTGTAATAGTAATTACAGATTTTTTACTTTTTCTGCATTTTTTACATTTTCAATTTTTTTTTATGATTTTATTTCTTAGCAAATCCCTTATAATATATTATATTTCATTTAATGCTTTAAAGTCTGTATTTTTAAAGTTAGTACCTGCAGTATACAAAGCCAAGTTTTATTTTCAGAATCCCTCTATATGTTAGTTTTTATTTCATGCATTTACTTTTTTCTTTCACCTAAAAAATTTGGTACTGAACATTTTTAATTACTTAAGAATTTAAGTTTGGGAGAAAGAAAATTTTCTCTTAAAAAGGAGTAAACTAAATTTTATTTGTCCTCAACTAGCTATATTTTTTAAATTAATTTAACATGACCTTGGATATTAAGATTTAACTTTAAATGACTATATTTATGTTTGCAAACATTATGATAAATTTAGGTAAAAGTTTTTAATAATTAAAGTCAATTTTAAAGTTAAAGATATTTGGTATGAAAGGATAAGACTATGTTTTTCTATTTAAAGTAAAGGAAATTGTATTTTTAAAGTATTAAGAATTTTAGAGTTTCATGTAAGAAGAAAGAAATGAGACTTTATGAAAAATCATAAAACTAATATGAATTTATATAGTGAAGAAAGGTAAGAAGTTTTAACTTTAAGAAGAGGATAGTGAAGTTCAAAATTATTAAAGGCTATCTAGATACAGTAATCTTCACTTAAAAAAGAAAAAGAAAAGAAAGGATTGAAAAGATCCTAAAAGAAAAATAAGAAAAAGAAAAGAAAAATAAAAGAAAAAAAAATGTGTGAGGAGAAGCTTGAGGAAATGCCTATTAAAAAATTTGCTTCACTTGAATCAACTTAAGGAAAAGACTCTATTGCATTTTCTAAACTTGTATTGGAGTATTAGCATAATTACTATTAAAGTTTTCATGAAGTTCTTTTTCATATGAATATTCTAAGTGTTTATGACATGATAAATTACAATTCTTCTAAAAATGAATAGAGACTCAGAAATTTTAGATTTGATTACAAAGTACTCTTAGAGTTAGAGTTTGAATCTAAGTTATCATTGATTACAATGGCCCTATGACTTGGTTCCACCAAATTGAACCCCATGGCCTACTCCATTGGTCTCAATTTGGACTCTAAACTCTTCATAACATTCTTAAACATCAAACTTGACCTTTAATTTGCCTTCTTGAAGCCTCAATTTCTTTTAATTTCAACTGAAATCCAAAAATCCCCAAATTTGCCCCAAATTGGCCATGTCTCAAAATTCTACCAAATTAATTGCCTTAGTCCCAAAATTTTCATTCCCTTCCTTTATTAAAAATATTTATAACATCTCCCTTGGTCATTTGGTCCATTAAATTAAGCCAAATTCCAAGCCTAGCCCAATCTAAACCCAAGTCTAGCCCAACATGCCCAAATTGACCAAATTTCAAAAATCCTCCAAATTGACCCTCCAATTGAACTCAAAAGCATTTCAATCCTTCACAAAAAATCTTCATTAAAATCATCTACACAATTTTGATCAATTAATTGGGCTCAAGTTCATGGCTACCCTAGCGCAAACCCAAGTTTTGGTCATTTGAACCCACATTTGACACATGCACTAAAGTTAGCCTCACCACCCCAAAGCCACCAAATTAATAACTGCACAGCCATTAGTTGGACCCTAGTGACCAGTCTAAACTCCAAAAAACCATCTAATCTAACCCATGGACCAAGGATCCCCTAAATTATGGTATTTCATTCCATATTTGCTTAAGCTTAAGATCTTTTTGCCAAAACAAAGCCAAAACCCATTTAATTGCTGTATTTAATTGCTGTGACAGATGCTGTGACAGATTCCTCTGAGGTCCCTAAGCCCTCTGGCCACCTCCCTTGGCCTGGCCGACCAACCTAGTGGCTGGAGAACACCAAAACCATGAGCCACCCCCATGGAATCAAACCTATTTCAAACCTAGAGGCTACCTCATCCAAATTAAATGTTAGAGCCTCTCTGCCCTCCACCTAAGCGTCATTTTTCACCCCCTCATTGGCTATCACAGTAAGCCTTAAGAAATTTTTATAAAATGTTCACCTCCATGACCATGGAGGGAGTGCTGAAAATTTCTCAAAGAGACCCCTCCAAATAGCTCCCAGAGACTCTTTGAACCTCCTCAGCTTAAGCCAGCCACTTTCCCCCACTGATTCCCACTGTGGAAGCTCAATTTTGAGCTCAAAATTCTACCAAAAACCAAGACAGAGCTCACCACACCTCCACAGTCTATCCAACTCAAATTAAATTTACCCACACCTTCACCACAGTGAAAGAAGGAGAAACCCCATCAAATCCCCCTTCTAAGAGACCTCACCCTTCCACAGAGACCCTAGCATAGCTCCAGACCAACACCTGAAATTGAGCTTGTTCGAATTCATACTTAGACCTTTCACCACAGCAAGAGGCTCAATCTCTAGCCTCCTAGGACCTCCATAAGCATGCCAAGCCCTTCTAATTGAAGCTTCCCTTCTCAGAGCCAAGGTATTGATCTCCTCCTCTTCCCGAGCCTATTTTCACTCTCCATTTGTTTAGAGCTGATTTCATGCCATCTTAACCATATTGATATGTTCTAATAATCAAGACGAGCATTTTAAAATATATTTCATTCAATTTGGTTAAAAAATGAGAGAGATGTCAAGCTTTGAAAGCTGACGGTTCTCGAGTTAGACCATCGGGGATGATGACGGAGAACCGTTGGATCGTGTGTGTATTAAATGGAGGGCTCTGATTGCTCTGGATGGGAGCACAGTTCGAAAAGGCGGGATGCATGGCTGCTAGCGTGGATGGCGGCATCCAACCAGAGCGCTCAACTTGAGTTTTCAGAGCCGCCTAGGTTCTAGTCAGCGTCGCACATTTAAATAGATAAATATTGTATTTTCTTATTTAAATAAATAGCCTTAACTTCAAAAATCTATATCTTGGTGTAGAAAATCACAAAAATAAAATAAAAATACCCTTTTGTGCTTAGTGAACAGAGGAGAACAATATGGAAATAATTTGAAGTCATTAAATGCATGTTTTATTTTTAATTAATTAAATACTATTTTGAGTCTTTTGATTCTCCATGCATGTAGACATTTCACGATGACTTGAAATTGTAGCATGTTGTTGCCTCTATCTTAGGGAACATTTCAAGATATTTCCAAAGTCAGAGGAGATCTCTATATAAAGATCCATATTTTTCAAGTTTATGTATATTATTTGCATAAATTAATCATAATAACTATCATGTTGCTTAGAAAATTCCAAGAAATTTTTGAAAGATTTTCTATGACTAGAGAACTTTTTGGAAAATATTTCATGGGTTAAGTCATTAAGAATGCACCTAATTTCAACCAACCCTAAAACACAAAGAAAATTAATTTTGGGTAACATAACCATCTAAATGACTTGATTTTTAATCTCCACTAAGATTCAAAGTTCAAAGAACTCTCCATCAAAACATTTGGAGCTCTGGAGCTCTTTTAATAACTCAAATTGATTTTTCAAGTTAAATGAAATTTTTGGCACTAAAATGATTTTCAATAATTAAAATATAACTCAAAAAATTTTAAATATTGGTTTTTGGAGTTCTTTGTGATCAGAAAAACTTTATGGTTTTTGGAGGAATTTTATAAACATAAATTTGAAGTAAAAATAAAAAAATTCATTTTTAGCCTATTTTAAATATTTAAAGTAATTAAAAAATGATAAAAGTCACAAAAATAATAAAATTCATGGAAATGTTTTAAATTATTTTCTAAGCACTTATGAATAATTGAAATACTTTTCCTAATTTTCTAAGTGAAAATATTGAATTTTGAAACTTAAAATAAATTTTAAAGGCTAAAAATGGATTTTCACTAAGATGATTCTAAAAGTTTAAAGAAAAATAAAAAAAATGTGAAATTTGTTTCTCTGTGTCCTTTGACATCAGAGCTTTGACATGTCCTTTGACATCAGAGAGGTTTAATAAAAATATAAAACTTAATTTTCCACACTTAAAATATTTTATAATTAATAAACACTCAAGAAATTAAAATAATTCTTAAAATTCAAATATAATTCAAAAAATCATCAAATTTGGTCCCAATGCTTCACTAGTGTAAGTCTACCTCGAGTAACAATTTCAAGGGATTGGGCTTTGACTTGGTTAAGTTATGGAATTTTCTTTGAAAAATCCTATTTTTGCATTAAAATAAACATGTAAATTAAATTAAATTTTAAGAAATCACATTTTATCCTCTGATGTCTTAATTGACCCATGAGTGAGGTGGGATGAAAATTACAAAGTCATTTGAATTAAATTTGATGAATTATGAAGTGATGACAAAGTCATTTGGATTAAATTTGATAAATTATGAAGTAATAGAGCCTTAGGGGCAAAATGTAATTTTGGAAATCCAGCCTTAATTAACATTTAGGCTTAATTTCAGAAAGGGAAATGTGTAAAGGGAAATGTCATTTAGGCTTAATTCCAGAAAGGGAAATGTGTAACATTTGATCCTAATTAACATATTTGGATGATTGAAAGGTAGAAACCAAAATTGGTAGAAACCAATCTCACTTTTGTTTATTAAAGGATAAATTTGTAATTTCCTTAAATTATTAAAATTTGGAAGTCTAGCCAAACAAATGATCCTATACTTAGAGGTATAGTTTTGGGTGTTAATAACTCACTAATCAAATACCTCTATTTGAAATTCACTAATCAAATACCTCTATTTGATGTTCAAATGACTTTCAAAAATGAATCATCATCACTTAAAATTCAATCACTTCCAAAATATATACTAAGATCCACTAAGACCTTAAGGGCTTAGTACTGACCTAGGCTAAATCAAATATGATTAAATGAGGATTAGAGTAAACATAATTAAAATTGAACACCTTTAAAACACTACAAGCCCAAATTAAAAAGTTGGCTAAGTGACTTGATGACATTAACTTGCCCCTTTAAGGGTCTTCACCTACATAATTCTCAAATTAAATTATAAGTGATAATTACCCTACACTTAAGGATAATTGAAACATCAATGTTCACTGAGCATTAAAGGTATTTACAGGATGGGTTATTAAGCAACATAATAAGTTTAAATAAGCTCGAGATTTTTCATCATGCGGTGAGAGGGAAGCATGGACCTGCTTCTCTCTCTAGACCTGTTGGATATCTCAGAGGTCTACTAAACTTAATACATTTTGCTTAACAAAAATCATCCTTAATCAAACTAATAGGGACCCACCAAAATATGACCTAGGGTTCGGTAGGTCGCCAAAACATTACTTTCCTTCTTTATATAAAATACCCTGACATGCATTTTGAGTTTCAGGTGGTAGAACGAGAAGACTCGTTAGGTACGCTTTTACAGTTTACAGCGCCATCTTTCCAATACTTTCATACTGCACTTTTGATGTTAGCACAAACTTGGATTGTAAACAACGATATCATCCCGCATGAAAATCAAAACTGTCAGGATAGCCACAAAACCAAAACCAAAACAAAAACTAAAATCAACCAAGATAAAATTCACCGCCACAACATTCAAAATATAAAAATTCAAAATTTAATCACAAACATCACACAAAACAACAACTACAACTAAATTAAGAGGTCTCTATCGGATGATCAGGAATCCCTTAGATGAGGTAACCTACGGTTTTTAACGAGGCTTCCCACTATATAAATAAAATTATGGAACTCATTGAGTTTAGTTTAATAAATTCATTTGGACTAAGTGAATCTAATAGAAAATAGTAGTGTCGGAATGAGAGAACCATAGGATCCTAACTGTGTCGCTCTAATCAACTTTAACATCCCCGATAAAATTTAAAGAACTTCAACCATAGGGCCTTCTGATTTGACATCATAACTTGAGACACCTTAAAAAAATTAAACTCGTCACGGTAAGGAGCTTGGAACTAGCATGGTGGGCAGCACGACCATCTTCAATAGCAACAATAGCAAAACATGTTAGCAAAACATGTTTACACCAACTAAACCATTCCTTCCTTAGAATTAAATAACAAGCCATAGGGTTTCAAGGTTGTCTGCCTAGTGCAACATAAATCTTTAACTTATCGTTAGGCCTTTGTACAACCATGTTGTATAATATAAGCCCTAACTCATTTTAGGACTCTGAGGTTATCGTCCGTCGCGACCTAAATCCTCACATGTTTCAGGCTATTTGTGTGATCGTTCCACACAAATGTAAGCCCTAATTAAAAAAAATTGGAAGGAAGGAACACCTAAATATTTCTCCTTAAAATTGAACCCAAATATTAGGATAGACCTGGTAGTAACTGAGGTTCTCCTCTGGATCCATGACATCCCCTGGTTCTTCCTCCTTTGAATTCCAAAAAACAAAATGCTCCAAATTTGAGCCAATCCCATTTCACACCTCGTGTCCAATATCGTTGAAAAGTCTTATCCTTTTGAAATCCTTGAAGATAATATTTTCTGATTTTTTATCGAGAGTTTTCTTAGGTGACTTTGGTCATTTAAGATGTAATTAACTATAAGGGCTTGCCCTTATAGGAAGCTTTTCTGAACCCAGCTTAATATAAACCCTATTTAATTCTTCATATTAAATAGGGGAAATTATCAGCAAATAAAATGATTTTGCATACCAAACGGACATCATACATTTCATAGTTTATTTAATTGAGCCTCACCCTTAAGTCTTGTGTTCATCCTTCGAGATAGATACAGGGTTTGAGGTATAGCGCTCTTTCATTTAAACTATGAAAAATATGGGGTCAGCTTAATTTCATTTTTTTCTAAACTTAAATCTTTACATAAATTAAAATGTCCTTCCAAAGCGAGCGATGAGATTTTGATTCCGGTGACCGACAGCATCTTACGGGCAACTCCCCAAACCAAAATAGTGTCGACAACTTCTAGCGACTCCGCTGGGGAGAAGTTTCTCTTTTCATTTAAATTAAGTAATTACTATCTTCATATATCGGTAATGTGTCAATATCCCTCTTGGACCAAATTACCCTTCTTTCGTTGACATACTTTACCCATTTCTGTCTTAGGAAAGTACAACCAACTGTTTGGACTTCAGGACTGTCTGTTCAATCACCTTTGAACAGAGGGGTTCAGGAGGCGATTAAGGACTCTTTAAATCTTCATGTGGGGTCAGACGCCAATAGGTGTGTTGGTGGACTAGTTCCACCTGGGCATTGTGTGTGAAAAATTGGTCACGCACTGGTCTTAAACACTTCACATCTCCCTTCCAAGTTTGATTTGCTATTTTACAAATTAAATCAAATTATGTTGTGTCGCGCACGCTTCAAAATTAACTAAATTTTTCTACTTTCAAATTACCTTTTTAATAAAAATTTTTAAATCCCCACAAAATAAAATTTACCCATTCTACAGACCAACCTTTGTTAGTTTATAGTGCTTGCACTAAAGATTACAAGGTTTTGGCCATATAGCTAACCCCAAGGTTTTGGCCATATAGCTATATACCGAACCCCAAAAATTTCTATTTTAAAGCTGCTGCAATGGCCTACCCAACACTAACTTTTTCCTGCAACGTGCCGACAAGCCATGAAGCCCGCAACGTTACTCCCACCATTAAGTTTGGAGCCTGATTTGAAGACCTTGAGGTTATCCTCGGGAAGGCTCCATTCGTCGTGATGAAAGTCATCACTCTAGAAGTTCAGGAGTCGTCTGTTGAGTTCAACCTGAATTGTCTTCAGGACTTCCCTTCCTATAAGAAAGCCAAGACTACGGCCGCCGTGGCACCTACCAAGCTTGTTGTCCCCGCAGCTGCTAAGGGGTAAGAAGTAATGATCGTTGAAGATCCGACTGAGGGATTAGCTGTCCCCCCATCTGTGTTTGAAATCTGGTTGGGTTCAAAGACTACACCCTTAACTTGAACCCAAAGGATAAACTGTAGCAGGAGAGTTTGGAGAGCCACTAAAGCTTAGGTTCCTAAGGAAGAGCCTCAGCAAGAGGAGTTAGAATTACCAGAAGCATATCCACTTCTGCGGGGAAGTAGATTCCAACCTTTGATGGATACTAACAGATACGAAATTATCCAAAAGATTGCTGCTGCATTACCATCACTTCATGGATAGGGTGTGGAGAGAAAGAAGTTTATTCCTATCACCCGAGTTAGTTCAGTTTTTCAGAGGCTAGCCGCCAAAGAAGGCTGTTCAGTCAGTAAACTACTTAAACAAGTGGGACATGCAATATCACCTCACGTGAAGAAAAAAATTTTAAAGGATGTCAGATCCACCAAACAATCTCAGAAGTTAACTGAGGCTTTACCTACTCGTATTCCTGTCTGGTTTCGCTTGGGGAGCAGAGTTGATACCACCAAAGTCACCATCGAGTCTGCCGTCGCCAGGACTACAGGTCGTCGACCGATTAAGTCAAAACTAAGTCCAAGAATTTTACCAAGTACGCACCACAAAGACATCCTTAAAATTCCAAAGGAAAAGAGAAGAGATTACCCGATACTGTAGCTGGTCTGCACCATGGGGAGCACACTCTTCCTCGACATACCGATGTTTCTGTTAGGACACTCCATCCCGAGACATCATTGTCAAAGAAAAAGGTATGGATACCCAAGATCGCTGTATCAATACAGTCCAGTAAGCTCACAAAGCAAGATCATGGAATGAAGCCAGGGTCAGAAGTATCTGACAACTTCGCAACGATTGCCAGAGAAACTGAAGGAAAAGAGGAGGAGGTCCAACTGGGTCCTCCACATCATAAAACAATCAAAGAATCAATGATTCAAGAAAAAGTTGAAAAGCTTAGGGCCGAGATTTCTGAGTTGGCTCTAGAACACGAGATTTCTGAGTTGGCTCTAGAACACGAAGTTTCCATCGACAAGAATGAAGAAGATTTTGACTATAATAATTACTTTTCATGGATGTCCCTGTCCTTGCAACCAGATCTGCTACATATGTGTGTGAGGCTCAACCTCTCGTCGAAGAGAACTCCGTAGATGAGCTACGTAGGGTCATTATCCTAAGGGATGAGCAAGTCAGTCAACTGGAGAAAAGGATAGAAGAGATGGCCACAGCCATGACCGTCATGGCCACCATTTAAGGGCAATAACAAGCACCGCAACTAGCATCTCTAGATGTCAACCAACTAGAGATAATACATATTACATATGAAAGAAGACAAGTTGCCTCGCAAAACAGAGATAAGCAACAAAAGAAGGATTCTACATCAGGCGCCATGCGAGAGAAAGAATTTAAACAAATGGCCGAACAAGTTTGGAAGGCTTTAACCCAATCCAAGGGTGGTGCATTAATTCTAAAGGGTAGACCTTACCCAGAACAATTTGATGTCGTACCCTTCCCCAAGGGTTTTGTAGCCCCAAACTTTAAAATATTTGATGGGATGCAAAATCCTAGACAACATATAGCACACTTCCAAGACAGTTGTGGCAACACGAGGAATAGTGAAGTTTTACTCTTCCAACAATTCGTTAGTAGCTTGTCATGGGTTGCCTTCGATTGGTATGTCGATTTACCGAATGGATAATTGAAAACCTTTGTCGAAATATTTGCCGAGCTGGTACAATTATTTGTGAAAAGATTTGCTGGAGCGCAACACCATGTCTCTACAGGAGAGCTCATGATGGAAAAGCAAAGGCCCAACGAGACTCTGGTAGACTACATTTTGAGGTGGAGAAACCTGAGCATGAAATGTGAACCTCAGCTACATAAACATTATGCGATTGAGATTTTACTCAAAAGCATTCACGGGCTAGTATCTTTCATGCTCAAGGGACACACCATCAAATCCTTCGAGAAGCTACTCAGTAAAGCCAGTAATCTTCAAGAAGAATCAAACATATGGATTCACACGAGAGGTCTAAGGTAACCAGAGTGTTTGAAAAGAAATCAAGAACTGTAGAGACTATCGACAAAAGAAAATAGCCCATGAAGATATATGTAGAAAATCCTCGTCAGTCTTCATCACGACATGCTCAAAAACAGAATAGCCAGTCCAACCAGCGACCGTCCCAAGGAGGGTCATCTCAGAATAAGATAATATCTCTGGAAGAATGACAGAAAATGGTGTTTTCTTTCAAAGATGAAGCCGTATCTAAAATCTTCAGAAGTCTGATGAAGAAGCCTGAGTTCAGACTACCAGAGCTAAAGAAGTCGGAGGAAGTTGACAAGAAAGATCAACCAATTTATTGTCCGTATCACCGATTGCTGGGACACACTATAGAAGAATGCTTCATCTTTAAGGATTGGCTCGAGAAGAACCTTAAAGAAGGGAATCTAACAATCCCGAAAGAATATTTAAAAGAACCTAAAAAAGGTTCCATAAATATGATTACGGGCGAGCTGATTTCTCTGATTGATCCATATACTGGAGAAGAAGGATGGAGTACAACTTGGACAAACCCTCTTAAATCAAATCCAGAGTTCATCGAGACAATCTTCCACATACACTGGAAAAGAAGGATGGAGTGCGGTCTGGAGCAAATCATCTAAGAAAATATTGAACCAAATCCAGAATGCGTCAAAATAAACTTATGTTCAGAGTCTTCAGCCTGTCAAGACAGAGATGAAGATTTTACCACAAGAGCCATCATTGTCAAAGATAAAGAGAAAGAAGAATGTCATCGTGAAGATTGATAGCACAGAGAGTAGGATAAGGGTTGCCTCTGTCAGTTTGTTTGTCTCGAATTCGGGGAAGAAAATCCTCAAACCCTTAACTTTGTATGATTATCTTTTTGCCCCTCCACCTCCACTAGTGGAAGTGGAAGAAACACATAATCAAGAGAAAATCAGAGGACCATACAATGTGGATTACAACGTGCTAGCTTATCTTAGGAAGTTGCCGGCCCGATTAAGCATCTATGACACTCTAATCCTATCAAAGGAGATGAGAGAGTCTCTGGTTACATCTTTGCTCGACCCAGAGATTTTCTTAGCCCAGTTGGCTAGCACATCCTCAAATGAAGTTTACTCGTTGAAAGAACAGCTTGGGGTGACCTTCACTGATGAAGATTTGCTGCTCGGTACCACCGACCACTCTACATCTCCATTAACATCGGTAGATTTGTGTTATCCAGAGTTTTAGTAGATCCTGAAGCGTCACTCAACTTGATGAGTCTACAAACAATGGCCTATTTCGACATCAAAGCTCAAGATCTTACGGCGGATAAAATGATGCTAAGAGGATTCAACCAAAAGGGAGAAAGAGCCCTTGGATCCATTACATTGTTTATGAAGGTTGGAGAACTAACAACAACCGCTAAATTTCATATCATCAACGCCAAGACCTCTTTCAACGCTCTACTTGGTCGACCGTGGATTCATGAACACAACATGGTTCCATCGTCTCTACACCAGTGCATCAAGTACTACAAAGAAGGACATGAACATTGCATCAAAGGAGATCTACAACCGTTTTCAGTTCAAGAAGTTGGCATTCATGAAGATGCTGCCTACTACGCGCCTCCAAAGAAAATTGTCTTCTCTCTCAAAATTGCAACAGATAAAAGTAAAGATCCAGAAGAAGTACAATGGCAAGGCCATTCAACTCTGCTTCAGCGAGCTTCCACAACTCACTTACAAAAAGTTGGTGGAGGTTCTTTTAGTTCACACACCCGAGGTTGAGGCCGGGGACGTGGACGAGCAAGAACCAACCTAATTGTTAAACGGACTAGGCCAACCATCAACATCGGTGATGAAGATAGTTCCAAAGACAAAATAATTATTACAAAACAGAAGAAACCTCAATACGAGATATCCCTAGAAGATGCAGAGAAAAGTGAATATGATACGATGTATGATCGGATAAACAACTGTGTGAATACTATGACCCTTGCTCTGATCCTCCCTCAAAAGGTTGAGAGTTTAGAGGTCAAGGAAGCTCGTAATGCTGGTTCAAAACTGATCAAATTTTATCGTGCTTCTATCTCTACTTATATTGAAAATCATGTAAATTTGAATAAGGATCCTAATGAATTAATGGAATTTCCTTTTGGCTACTTTTTGCCTTACGTACAAAAGTTAATTCTACAAGGAAATTTGTCAAAGCAAATGCCAAAAGATAAGTTACAACTTTTAGACTTTTTAAAAAATTATGGAATTGTAAAAGTCGAACTCCCAACTCAAAAGAGGGTCTCAGATTTTGTACAGTCGGACCAGTCGATGATTCAAAATTTTGTATGGTTGATACCAGTGAATTAGGAGAGGATTGCCTCGATATAGAGGATGACTCTGCTGATCAACTAATAGAATATGCTCTGCCAGAATTTGAGGAGAAAATTTAATCAACGGTTAATGAGTTGAAAGAAATCAACCTCGGGACTGAAGAACAACCCCGACCTACGCAACCCCGAAACAACCCCGACCTACGTTTATAAGTTCTCTACTTAATGATGAAGAATCTCTACAGTTGAGCAAATTGTTAACAAAATTTAAAGATTGCTTCACATGGATTTATGATGAAATGTCAGGACTGTTTGCAGAAGTTACAGTTCATAAAATCGGGGTAGATAAAAATATAACCCCAGAAAAAAAAGCTCCAAGAAGAATGTGCCTCGAAATAGAGCAACAAGTCATCGCCAAGGGAAAGAAATCAATAAATGCTTTGTAAAAGAAGAGCAATACCCCACATGGTTAGCCAATATTGTACTTATTAAGAAGAAAAATGGACAAACCCGTGTTTACGTCGACTTCAGAGATCTAAACAAAGCATGACCAAAAGACAAGTTTCCACTACCAATACCAGAAATGATGGTGGATATCGCTTCTACACATGAAATCTTCTCTTTCATGGACGGATCATCGGGATACAAACAAATCAAGATGGCTCTCGAGGATGCAACACTTACAACCTTCAGGACACCGATCGAAATTTTCTGCTACACAGTGATGTCGTTTGGGTTAAAGAACGCCAGAGCAACATATTAATGTGCAATGAAGAAGATTTTTTATGACCTCATTCACAACCAAGTGGAATGTTACATGGATGATTTGGTCATCAAAAGCTAACAAAAAAAGACCATTTGTGTGATTTGAGGATCGTGTTCAAATGGTTACGACGATATGACCTTAAAATGAATCCCTTAAAGTGCGTCTTTGGCATTACCTCTAGGAAGTTTCTAGGATTTGTTGTCCGTCATCGGAGAATTGAAATTGACCCAGATAAAATGAAAGTTATCTTAAAAATGTCTCCTCCTAAAACCTTAAAATCCTAAAACCTTATCCAGGAAAAGTTGGCATATCTCAAACGCTTTATTTCTAATCTCTCAGGTAGGTGTCAGCCCTTCTCAGCATTAATTAAAAAGGATGCCAAATTCATTTGGGAAGAGCCAAATTCATGCCAAATTCATTTGGGAAGAGAAATGCCAATGGGCCTTTGAGGACGTTAAACAATATTTAATGACACTTCTTGTTTTGGCAGCCTCTATCCCAAGGAAACCTTTGATACTTTATAACACGGCCCTAATTGACTCTCTTGGAGCCCTCTTAGCCCAAGTCAATGACGAGGGTAAAGAAAATGCACTCTACTACTTGAGTCGTCATCTGATACCAACGGAAGTAAGGTATTCACCTATTGATAAACATTGTCTGATATTAATTTTTGCCGCCCAAAAGCTTAGACATTACATAGACATTACATGCTCTCTCCATGCTCTCTCATAAGATTACCCTAACTTCAAAAGTTAACCCATTGTAATATTTGATGACCCGACCAACACTCTTTGGACTATCAAGTCAATGAAGAGGGAAAAGTTAACCCATTGCAAGATGGTCGACGATCTTATTGTAATTTGATATAACTTTATTCCCCTTCGTGCTATCAAGGGACAGATTCTAGCAAACTTTCTCGTTGCACACCCACTACCAGCTAGGTCCCCTCTCGATGATGAACTACTAGATGAGCAAGTGTTACAAATGGAATTCTCCAGTGCGCAACATCGGGAGATATACTTTAACGGTGCTTCATCAACCAGAAAAGATAAAGGATCAGGCACAATCATACCAGGTAAAGCAGAGATTAGTTTGATCTTTATCACACTAGATAAGGGTATGTTGAGGTTCTCATACCACCTGATAGAGCCGTGCACCAACAACGAAGCAGAATATGAAGCCTTAATCACTGAATTGGAGTTGGCAATCTCAACGGATATAACAAACATTGTCATCTAGGTGACTCTCAACTCGTCATGCAGCAAGTCGCTGGATAATATAAAATTCTGAAACCAAGACTAGCAGAATATCACCGATACGCGATGAAGGTATTGGAGCAAATCTCCTACATGACTTTCTATCGGATTCCTAGAGGAGATAATGCCCATTTCGATGCTCTAACAAAACTCGATAAAGAACTGGCATGTCCCCCAGAGGATTCCATTGAAATAGGATTCCATTGAAATCTCAAGAGGATTCCATTGAAATCTCAATACAAGGAAGACAAATTCTGTCTCAAATCGACCTCGACAATCTACACAAGCTCAGAAAAGAAGAAACAACGATTGTAGTTGTGGATTATTGGGGAATATCAACAAAGATTGGCGCAAGCCATCAATAGAATATTTGCATTATGGAAAGCTGTCGGAAGACAAGTCTGAGGCACATCACATTACAAAGAGGGCTATGTTGTACGATCTAGTGGGTCTAGTGGGTGATGGCCTCTACAGAAGATTGTTCGACCAGATGTGGCTACGATGCCAGAGAAAAGCCGAAGCCCGAAATATCGTCAAAGAAGTACATGTAGGATTGTGTGGTGCTCACCAGTCATGAACAAAAACGAAAATAAAGATCAAGAGACGCCAAAAAATGTCACCAAAGCCAAGTGCATGGGGTAGTCTTGCACCAACCTCCGAATGTGCTACACCCAGCCGTTGTTTCTTGGCCATTCGAGGGTTGGGGCACGGACATAATAGGTCTGACATAATAGGTCTGATAGACCCTCCATCTTTTAAAGGACACAGGTTTATACTTGCCGCTACAGACTATTTCTCTAAATGGGTAGAGGAAGTGCCGCTACGAGAGGTTATGACACACCACGTTGTTCAGTTCTTCAAAAGCCAAGTCGTCTACTATTTCGGAGTACCGCGAAGAATAATTCTGACAATGGGACAGCTTTTAAAAGCACGAAGATCAACAATTTCATCAAAAGACATGGGATAAATTGGAGATACTCAATAATTTACTATCCTAGAGCGAACGGATTGGCTGAGGCCTTCAACAAGATGTTGGTACAGATTTTGAAGAAAATATTGGATGAAAACTAAAGGGATTGGCACAACAAATTGCTAGAAGCTTTGTGGGCCTACCAAATGAAGTTCATGACTCCCACTCAGTGTACATCCTACATGCTCGTGTACAGGTCGGAGGTTGTGCTACCGTTAGAAATTCAGACACCATCTCTTAGAGTTATTTTCGCCAACCAACTCACAATAGAAGAAAGTGCAAAGCTCAGGCTCAAGGAACTAGAGAGTCTGGAAGGAAAATAACTTGAAGCACAACAACATCTAGAACTTTACCAGGCAAAGATGGTACAAATTCATGACAAATTGGTCTGCCCAAGGACATTTAAAGTTGGTGACCTTATCCTCATGCTCAAAAGGCCTATTCTTGCATGTCACAAGATAGGTGAAAAATTCAAGCCAACTTGAGAGGGACCATTTGTCGTTGAAAAGGTCTACACAGGAAGAGCCTACCAGTTAGTAGACTTCCGGGGCGAAAGACCCGAGGTACAAATCAACGGACGATACCTGAAGACATACTACGCAACCTGACATTGCTTGCCTTCACTTGATTTGAAATTTTGAAATTTTGATTGTTTTAGGGTTATCTATGTGGCCAGACGTCTGTGACTATGTCCAAAATTTTTGTAACAAAATTAACCTCAACATAATAATTTTTTTTTGAAAATGACACATTTCAATTTTCTCTATTTAAACTTAATGTGCTACTAAATTAAACAAAATTCACACATAAATAAACAATCTCTTCACCAAAATAAAATAAAATTTCCTTTAATAAATACTTTGTTTTGTTCTTGGTCACGCTAAGTTTCAGGCCACTAACATTTTTCCCATCGTCTGCAGAGAAATGCGAGGCCAGAGGCTGATCTTCGCTTTTAAAGATGGCTGAAATCACACACTAAATGAAGAAATGGCGCCACAGGGCGGCATTATAGATTTCAAAATGGAATTTAAAGTCAGCATGGATTACGAGGGGCCTTTAATGAATTTCGTCAGTCGACGGGAAAAGGAAGGGCTGCCCTCACTACTAAGGGTGGCCACCAAAGACAGTGCATCACTAAAAGGAAAGAACATGATGGTACAACAGGGCCCGATGGAGGGGCCAAGCCGTTTACCATCCATGATAGCGACGCCGACTGGGGGCCTAGTTGCTTTTGATAATGAAAAGATATCATTTTCTCCACTATGAAGAACACAGCGAAGAAACGCTAGCCGAAAAAAATAGAGAGCTTTCTTACGAGAAGAGAAGAGACGCAGAAAGAGGCAGACAACTTGCTCACTGCTATTCCTGAGGGACATATTTATGATCAGGGCATGACCAGCCAGCCCACTACGGATGATGAGTCCGAGTTTGTTACAAATTCGAAGATAGTACCAGCTTCATATGTTCTGTGTATGGGTTGCCCTACCTGCAATGCCGAAATACCTGCAAGAGAGTCAGCTATAGGGGCATTCGTGGAGTGCCCGGACTGCAATGTCCTACATCTACAACACTACAACACATTAGAGGAATATGCATCTACTGATGATGGATCTAAAACTACTGATTATCTGATAGAGGCATGGCCATATGTCCAATGGATGCAGAGCCGTATGTTCCGAGGGGTACAGATCCAAACATCTTGTCAGACGCAGAATCATACATTCTATTAGAGCCAGAGACAGTACCAGCTTGGGTTACCGCTGATATTCAAATGAAGGAATACCTGCGATAACTGTTGACTCCAAGTACGGTGGAATATTATAAAATGAGCAAAGTAAATAAAAGAGACTTTGAATTCTACGTAGAAGTACAAGGAAAATTCATCAACATACTGGAGGGATTAGAACTGTTTATTAGAGTCTTCTCAGAGACTGACGAACACAGTATTCTTGACTGCATTTTTGACCTAAGGGATAGAGGTTGAGCTGGTTTAGTTATGGAAAGGACCTATTTTGAGCCAAGGAAATGGATGCGCGGAAAAGGGAGGATTATTATCAAGTGTGGTTGCTGCTACAACTTCACAAATGATAGACAAGGGAATCTGTCTGGGATCCTCAAACATGATCAAGTAGATCCACTACCACCAATGATAAAGTGGATGAGCAAGAGAATGGTCAGATGGAGTATTATGCCCGCTACATGCCTTCCAAATAGTTATATTATCAACATCTACGATGAGGGTGATTGCATACCTCCACACATCGATCACCATGACTTTGTGAGACCTTTTTGTACGGTCTCATTCATGAGTAAAAGTAACATCTTATTCGGGAAAGAAATTGACATCATCGGCCCTGGTGAGATTAGAGGCTCTGTGGAGATTCCCCCACCAGTTGGCTCAGTGCTTGTTCGTAAAGGCAACGGTGCATACGTTGTCAAGCATTGCATTCCAGGAGTGTCAACACAGAGAGTCCGTGACTTTCTGACGAATGGATGAAAAAAAAATTCCATATGGGTTTCAACCAGATCCAGAGCTGGAGGAACTACTATCTTATGAGATATGAGAGGGTTGCACCTCTAGGTACATGCAAAGGGAACTCTTGTCCTGAAGTGTGGCTTAGAAAGTCAGCTTGATTAGGAGCTCGTCATAGCAGTAACAGATAGTCAGAGGATTCCTTTCTACTTTACTACATTACAGCAATGTGATATGCACCAGAGATGCTCAACCTATAATGTGTACTGAAATCTTCTCTTTCATGGACGGATCATCGGGATACAAACAAATCAAGATGGCTCTCGAGGATGCAACACTTACAACCTTCAGGACACCGATCGAAATTTTCTGCTACACAGTGATGTCGTTTGGGTTAAAGAACGCCAGAGCAACATATTAATGTGCAATGAAGAAGATTTTTTATGACCTCATTCACAACCAAGTGGAATGTTACATGGATGATTTGGTCATCAAAAGCTAACAAAAAAAGACCATTTGTGTGATTTGAGGATCGTGTTCAAATGGTTACGACGATATGACCTTAAAATGAATCCCTTAAAGTGCGTCTTTGGCATTACCTCTAGGAAGTTTCTAGGATTTGTTGTCCGTCATCGGAGAATTGAAATTGACCCAGATAAAATGAAAGTTATCTTAAAAATGTCTCCTCCTAAAACCTTAAAACAACTACATTCCTTCCAGGAAAAGTTGGCATATCTCAAACGCTTTATTTCTAATCTCTCAGGTAGGTGTCAGCCCTTCTCAGCATTAATTAAAAAGGATGCCAAATTCATTTGGGAAGAGAAATGCCAATGGGCCTTTGAGGACGTTAAACAATATTTAATGACACTTCTTGTTTTGGCAGCCTCTATCCCAAGGAAACCTTTGATACTTTATAACACGGCCCTAATTGACTCTCTTGGAGCCCTCTTAGCCCAAGTCAATGACGAGGGTAAAGAAAATGCACTCTACTACTTGAGTCGTCATCTGATACCAACGGAAGTAAGGTATCCACCTACTGAGAAGCATTGTCTGACATTAATTTTTGCTGCCCAAAAGCTTAGACATTACATGCTCTCTCATAAGATTACCCTAACTTCAAAAGTTAACCCATTGTAATATTTGATGACCCGACCAACACTCTTTGGACTATCAAGTCAATGAAGAGGGAAAAGTTAACCCATTGCAAGATGGTCGACGATCTTATTGTAATTTGATATAACTTTATTCCCCTTCGTGCTATCAAGGGACAGATTCTAGCAAACTTTCTCGTTGCACACCCACTACCAGCTAGGTCCCCTCTCGATGATGAACTACTAGATGAGCAAGTGTTACAAATGGAATTCTCCAGTGCGCAACATCGGGAGATATACTTTAACGGTGCTTCATCAACCAGAAAAGATAAAGGATCAGGCACAATCATACCAGGTAAAGCAGAGATTAGTTTGATCTTTATCACACTAGATAAGGGTATGTTGAGGTTCTCATACCACCTGATAGAGCCGTGCACCAACAACGAAGCAGAATATGAAGCCTTAATCACTGAATTGGAGTTGGCAATCTCAACGGATATAACAAACATTGTCATCTAGGTGACTCTCAACTCGTCATGCAGCAAGTCGCTGGATAATATAAAATTCTGAAACCAAGACTAGCAGAATATCACCGATACGCGATGAAGGTATTGGAGCAAATCTCCTACATGACTTTCTATCGGATTCCTAGAGGAGATAATGCCCATTTCGATGCTCTAACAAAACTCGATAAAGAACTGGCATGTCCCCCAGAGGATTCCATTGAAATCTCAATACAAGGAAGACAAATTCTGTCTCAAATCGACCTCGACAATCTACACAAGCTCAGAAAAGAAGAAACAACGATTGTAGTTGTGGATATCAACAAAGATTGGCGCAAGCCATCAATAGAATATTTGCATTATGGAAAGCTGTCGGAAGACAAGTCTGAGGCACATCACATTACAAAGAGGGCTATGTTGTACGATCTAGTGGGTGATGTCCTCTACAGAAGATTGTTCGACCAGATGTGGCTACGATGCCAGAGAAAAGCCGAAGCCCGAAATATCGTCAAAGAAGTACATGTAGGATTGTGTGGTGCTCACCAGTCATGAACAAAAACGAAAATAAAGATCAAGAGACGCCAAAAAATGTCACCAAAGCCAAGTGCATGGGGTAGTCTTGCACCAACCTCCGAATGTGCTACACCCAGCCGTTGTTTCTTGGCCATTCGAGGGTTGGGGCACGGACATAATAGGTCTGACATAATAGGTCTGATAGACCCTCCATCTTTTAAAGGACACAGGTTTATACTTGCCGCTACAGACTATTTCTCTAAATGGGTAGAGGAAGTGCCGCTACGAGAGGTTATGACACACCACGTTGTTCAGTTCTTCAAAAGCCAAGTCGTCTACTATTTCGGAGTACCGCGAAGAATAATTCTGACAATGGGACAGCTTTTAAAAGCACGAAGATCAACAATTTCATCAAAAGACATGGGATAAATTGGAGATACTCAATAATTTACTATCCTAGAGCGAACGGATTGGCTGAGGCCTTCAACAAGATGTTGGTACAGATTTTGAAGAAAATATTGGATGAAAACTAAAGGGATTGGCACAACAAATTGCTAGAAGCTTTGTGGGCCTACCAAATGAAGTTCATGACTCCCACTCAGTGTACATCCTACATGCTCGTGTACAGGTCGGAGGTTGTGCTACCGTTAGAAATTCAGACACCATCTCTTAGAGTTATTTCAGAGTCACTGTCGCCAACCAACTAACAACAGAATAAAGTGCAAAGCTCAGGCTCAAGGAACTAGAGAGTCTGGAAGGAAAATAACTTGAAGCACAACAACATCTAGAACTTTACCAGGCAAAGATGGTACAAATTCATGATAAATTGGTCTGCCCAAGGACATTTAAAGTTGGTGACCTTATCCTCGCGCTCAAAAGGCCTATTCTTGCAAAAGGCCTATTCTTGCATGTTGTCACAAGATAGGTGAAAAATTCAAGCCAACTTGAGAGGGACCATTTGTCGTTGAAAAGGTCTACACAGGAAGAGCCTACCAGTTAGTAGACTTCCGGGGCGAAAGACCCGAGGTACAAATCAACGGACGATACCTGAAGACATACTACGCAACCTGACATTGCTTGCCTTCACTTGATTTGAAATTTTGAAATTTTGATTGTTTTAGGGTTATCTATGTGGCCAGACGTCTGTGACTATGTCCAAAATTTTTGTAACAAAATTAACCTCAACATAATAATTTTTTTTTGAAAATGACACATTTCAATTTTCTCTATTTAAACTTAATGTGCTACTAAATTAAACAAAATTCACACATAAATAAACAATCTCTTCACCAAAATAAAATAAAATTTCCTTTAATAAATACTTTGTTTTGTTCTTGGTCACGCTAAGTTTCAGGCCACTAACATTTTTCCCATCGTCTGCAGAGAAATGCGAGGCCAGAGGCTGATCTTCGCTTTTAAAGATGGCTGAAATCACACACTAAATGAAGAAATGGCGCCACAGGGCGGCATTATAGATTTCAAAATGGAATTTAAAGTCAGCATGGATTACGAGGGGCCTTTAATGAATTTCGTCAGTCGACGGGAAAAGGAAGGGCTGCCCTCACTACTAAGGGTGGCCACCAAAGACAGTGCATCACTAAAAGGAAAGAACATGATGGTACAACAGGGCCCGATGGAGGGGCCAAGCCGTTTACCATCCATGATAGCGACGCCGACTGGGGGCCTAGTTGCTTTTGATAATGAAAAGATATCATTTTCTCCACTATGAAGAACACAGCGAAGAAACGCTAGCCGAAAAAAATAGAGAGCTTTCTTACGAGAAGAGAAGAGACGCAGAAAGAGGCAGACAACTTGCTCACTGCTATTCCTGAGGGACATATTTATGATCAGGGCATGACCAGCCAGCCCACTACGGATGATGAGTCCGAGTTTGTTACAAATTCGAAGATAGTACCAGCTTCATATGTTCTGTGTATGGGTTGCCCTACCTGCAATGCCGAAATACCTGCAAGAGAGTCAGCTAGTCAGCAAGAGAGTCAGCTATAGGGGCATTCGTGGAGTGCCCGGACTGCAATGTCCTACATCTACAACACTACAACACATTAGAGGAATATGCATCTACTGATGATGGATCTAAAACTACTGATTATCTGATAGAGGCATGGCCATATGTCCAATGGATGCAGAGCCGTATGTTCCGAGGGGTACAGATCCAAACATCTTGTCAGACGCAGAATCATACATTCTATTAGAGCCAGAGACAGTACCAGCTTGGGTTACCGCTGATATTCAAATGAAGGAATACCTGCGATAACTGTTGACTCCAAGTACGGTGGAATATTATAAAATGAGCAAAGTAAATAAAAGAGACTTTGAATTCTACGTAGAAGTACAAGGAAAATTCATCAACATACTGGAGGGATTAGAACTGTTTATTAGAGTCTTCTCAGAGACTGACGAACACAGTATTCTTGACTGCATTTTTGACCTAAGGGATAGAGGTTGAGCTGGTTTAGTTATGGAAAGGACCTATTTTGAGCCAAGGAAATGGATGCGCGGAAAAGGGAGGATTATTATCAAGTGTGGTTGCTGCTACAACTTCACAAATGATAGACAAGGGAATCTGTCTGGGATCCTCAAACATGATCAAGTAGATCCACTACCACCAATGATAAAGTGGATGAGCAAGAGAATGGTCAGATGGAGTATTATGCCCGCTACATGCCTTCCAAATAGTTATATTATCAACATCTACGATGAGGGTGATTGCATACCTCCACACATCGATCACCATGACTTTGTGAGACCTTTTTGTACGGTCTCATTCATGAGTAAAAGTAACATCTTATTCGGGAAAGAAATTGACATCATCGGCCCTGGTGAGATTAGAGGCTCTGTGGAGATTCCCCCACCAGTTGGCTCAGTGCTTGTTCGTAAAGGCAACGGTGCATACGTTGTCAAGCATTGCATTCCAGGAGTGTCAACACAGAGAGTCCGTGACTTTCTGACGAATGGATGAAAAAAAAATTCCATATGGGTTTCAACCAGATCCAGAGCTGGAGGAACTACTATCTTATGAGATATGAGAGGGTTGCACCTCTAGGTACATGCAAAGGGAACTCTTGTCCTGAAGTGTGGCTTAGAAAGTCAGCTTGATTAGGAGCTCGTCATAGCAGTAACAGATAGTCAGAGGATTCCTTTCTACTTTACTACATTACAGCAATGTGATATGCACCAGAGATGCTCAACCTATAATGTGTACTTGGCATGAGATATTTTGGATGTACTTTTATGCATTTCGCATATTGTACTTTTTTAGGCATTGGCCTACACTTGATCTGTAACATTTTTGTTGGAACAGATTAATGAAGTTTCGTTCAAAAAATTATCTTTTCGTCAATTGCCTTTTGTGCGATGGATGGAAGCCACAAACCACGCGTTGATTCAAAATTACAACGAACAAAGAACAAATGACAAACAAAAAAATTTTTACGATAATAAAATTTAAACAAAAAATAACCAATAAAAAAACAACAAAACAACTCTTTTTGAAAGCATATTTAAAAATTTTAAAAAATATTTTGAAAAATTAATGTGATAAAAACAACAAGAAAAGAAAATAAATATATTGAGTGGATTCTCTCGATTTTGGAGTTTCTTACTCTTTGCTTACGCAGCACAATTGTCTTTGCCTTTTGAGATTAATCATTTCTTTTCAATTCTCATTTTTGAATCGACCCCCAATGTCTGATTCACTACTTTTGATTTTGGTCCTTACCTTCCGATGCTCTCTTTTGAGATTGCTCCTTACCTTTCAATTCTCATTTTCGAATCAGTCCCTAATTTCTGATTCACCCTTTTGAGGTCGGTCCTTACCTTCTTACACTCTCTTTTGAGATTGATCCTTACCTTCAATTCTCATTTTCGAATCAGCCTCTAATTTTGGATTCACTACTTTTGAGGTCGGTTCTTACCTTTCGATGCTCTCTTTTGAGATTGATCCTTACCTTTCAATTCTCATTTTCAAATCAGTCCCTAATTTCTGATTCACCCTTTTGAGATCGGTCCATCGATCCTTACCTTCCGACTCTTGCTTTTGAGATTGATCCTTACCTTTCAATTATCATTTTTGAATCAGTCCTTAACTTTTGCCTAAATTCTGATTCACTACTTTTGAGGTCGGTCCTTACCTTCCGACGCTCCCTTTTGAGATTGATCCCTACCTTCAAATTCTCATTTTTGAATCAGTCCCTAATTTTTGATTCACCGATTTGAGGTCGGTACTTACCTTCCGACGCTCTTCCGTCGCTCTCTTCTGAGATTGATCCTTACCTTTCAATTCTCATTTTTGAATTAGCCCTTAATTTCTGATTCACTACTTTTGAGTTCGGTCTTTACCTTCTGACGCTCTCTTTTGAGATTGATCACTACCTTTCAATTCTCATTTTCAAATCAGTCCCTAATTTTTTATTCACCCTTTTGAGGTCGGTCCCTACCTTCTGACGTTCTCTTTTGAGATTGATCACTACCTTTCAATTCTCTTTTTCAAATCAGTCCTTAACTTCTGATTCACCTTTCTTAGGTCGGACCTTACCTTCTAACGCTCTCTTTTGAGATTGATCATTAAATTTCAATTCTCATTTTAGAATCAGTCCTTAACCTCTGATTCACCCTTTTGAGGTCGGTCCCTACCTTTTGACGCTCTCTCTTGTGATTGATCCTTAACTTTCAATCCTTATCCTGAGATCAGTCCCTAACTTCTGATTCCTCTCTTTTCATGATCGGTCCTTAACTTTCGACCCTCTTCTAAAATTAATACCTAAATTTCAAATCCCACCCCGGGGTCAACACTTACACATTGATTTCCATCTTTTATAAATTCCTGAAATCTCATAACTCAAAATCCACTCTCCAATCCCCAACAAGAGTCCCTACTTCTTGACTTTGATCAAATATTCACCTGTTATATTCCCCAGCGGAAGCAAATATCACACACAATCCCACACCTCTTCTATATCTCTTGACTTAGGAGGTTGTATTGGTTTTGTTGATCTCGTCGGTCAACGCCATTACCCACGGTGTGCTTGCCCAACACACCACACTTATTGGGGGTCCATTTGTTGACCTCATTTTTTGTTGAGGTCTAATGTTCCTCTTTTGTAACCTAAGGTCCAGCCGTAGGACTTCCTTTTGACTATTCCTAGAAAATTAGAAAAGGAACCCTCACCATTAGAAATTCTAAACTCCTCTTTACTCAACTTGAAGTTCTACATATTGGTCCTAACCTCTAACACTTAGTAGGTGGGGTCACTGTGGGGGAGCTCAAGAAGAGTTCCTATAGGACTGTTGGATCTTAGGGTTGGCCGTGAGTGCAGGTTTAGAGCTGAGGCACTCACCAGCAATCACCTCACTCACAACCACTCACATGCACAAATCAAAATTTCTTGACTTCAATCCCTTGATACTTTTGAGATACTCATGAAGATGGTCCTCTAAACTTATTGGCCTAGGCTAGGGTTTAGCTAAGACCAGTACATAGAGGACCCAAATGGGTTTTCCATTGGTCCATGGCTCATTTATGGTGGTTGGCACCACAACTCTACCAAAATACCCAACTTAGCCTTTTGCTCTTAAACTCCCCCAAATTACCTAAGTACCCTTGAAACCCTAAAATTGGCAAAAATTCCCAATTTACTCAAAATACCCAAATTTGTTCAAAAATCATTTCAAACCTTTTGAAAACATCCAGATTACTCAAAATCACCAAAAATTATTAAATTATCAAAATACCCTCCTTAGCCCAAAATTCCAAAAAATCCCAAAAATTCCCAACAAAAAATCCCAAAAATTCCCACCAAAAAATCCCAAAAATTCCCAAAATATTCCAAATTTCACTTTTCTCAACTACCACATGACCCAATTTGGCCATTTTTACCATTTTGACCAGAACCGCTAAAATTGTCTATAAAGGCCCAATCTCCCCAAATCCACTTCAAATGTTCATCTAATTGGTCCCAATTTCCCATAATTTCAATCATAAATTCAAATTCACCTTTCATATGGCCAATCTAAACCAAATCCAAGCTCAATTGGCCCATGATTTGAGCCTAATTTTGATCTAAATCATTGATCTAAATCAAAACCTCTAAATCAAAACCCCCAATTTTGGCCCTATTACTTGGTTCCACCAAATTGAACCCTATGACCTACTCCATTTGTCTCACTTTAGACCCTAAAATTTCATAACATTCCTAAACATCAAAATTGACCTTTAATTATCCTTGGTGAAGCCTCAATTTTATTTAATTTCAACCCAAATCTAAAAATCCCCAAATTTGCCCTAAATTGGCCATGTCTCAAAATTCCAACAAATTGATTGCTTTAGCCCCAAAATTTTGATTCCCTTCTTTCATGAAAAATATTTATAACATCTCCCTTGGTCATTTGGACCATTTAATTGAGCTAAATTTCAAGCCTAGCCCAATCTAGACCCAAGTCTAGCCCAACATGCCCAAATTGACCAAATTTCAAAAATCCTCCAAATTGACCCTCCAATTGAACTATCATTTCAATCCTTCACAAAAAAAAATCTTCATTAAAATCATCTACACAATTTTGATCAACCAATTGGGCTCAAGGTCATGACTAGCCTAGCTAGAACCTAAGTTTTGGTCATTTGAACCCACATTGGACTCATGCACTAAAGTTAGCCTAACCACCCCAAAGCCACCAAATTAACAACTCCACAGCCATTAGTTGGACCCTAGTGACCAGTCCAAACTCCATAAAACCACCTAAGCTAAGCCATGGACCAAAAGTCCCCTAAATTAAGGGATTTCATTCCATATTTGCTTAAGCTTAATATCTTTTCGCCAAAACAAACACTTAATTGATGTGACAGATTTCTCTGAGGTCCCTGAGCCCTCTGGCCACCTCCCTTGGCCTGACCGACCGGCCTAGTGGCCGAAAAACACCAAAATCATGAGCCACCCCATGGAATCAAACCCATTTCAAACCTAGAGGCCACCTCATCCAAATTAAATGTTAGAGTCTCACTACCCTCCACCTAAGCATCATTTTTCACCGTCTCATTAGCTATGGCAACAAGCCTTAAGCCATTTTTATAAAAAGCTCAAATTCATGGTCATGGAGGGAGTGCTGAAAATTTCTCAGTTACCCCTCCAAATAGCTCCCAGAGACTCTTTGAGACCTCCTCAGCTCAGGCTAACCACTTTCCCTCACTGATTCCCAATGTGGAAGCTCAATTTTGAGCTCAAAATTCTGCCAAAAACCAGAACAGAGCTCACCACACCTCCAAAGTCCATCCAACTCAAATTAAATTTACCCACACCTTCACCACAGCGAAAAAAGGAGAAGCCCCATAAAATCCCCGCTCCACAGAGACCCTAGCATAGCTCTAGACCAACACCTGAAATCGAGCTTGGTTGAATTCATACCTAAACCTTTCACCACAGTAAGAGGCTCAATCCCTAGCCTCCTAGGACCTCCACGAATGTGCCAAGCACCTCTGATTGAAGTTTCCCTTCTCAGAGCCAAGGTATTGATCTCCTCCTCTTCCCAAGCTTATTTTCACTCTCCATTTGTTTAGAGTTGATTTCATGGCATCTTAACTGTATGGATATGTTATATTAATCAAGACGACCATTTTAAAAAAAATTTCATTCAATTTGGTTAATAAATGAGAGAGATATCAAGCTTTGAAAATGGATGGTTCTCGGGTTAGACCATCGGGGACGATGACGGAGCGTCATTGGATCGCGCGTATATCAAACAGAGGGCTCTGATTGTGCCGGATGGGAGCACGATTCAAAAAGGCAGGACACGTGGCTGCTAGCGTGGATGGCAGTGTCAAACCAGAGCGCACCACGCATATTTTCGGAACCGCCTAGGATCTAATCAGGGCCACACATTTAAATAGATAAATAAGGTATTTTCTTATTTAAATAAATAACCATAACTTCAAAAATCTAAATCTTGGTGTAGAAATATCACAAAAATAAATTAAAAATACTCTCTTGCTCAATGAACAGAGGAGAGCAATATGAAAAATTGAGGTCCATTTGATGCATGTTTTATTTTTAATTAATTAAATAATTTTTTGAGTCTTTTGATTCTCCATGCATGTAGACATTTCACCATGACTTGAAATTTTAGAATGTTGTTGCCTCTATCTTCCCTGTTTTTTCCAAAGTCAGAGGAAATCTCTAGACAGAGATCCATATTTTTCAAGTTTATGTCTATTATTTTCATAAACTAATCATAATAATTAGCATATTTCTTAGAAAAATCCAAGAAAATTTTGGAAGGTTTGTTATGACCAGAGAACCCTTTGGAAAATATTTAAAGGGTTAAGTCATTAAGAATGCACCTAATTTCCACCAACCCTAAAATACAAAGAAAATTAATTTTGAGTAACAAAAATATCTAAATGACTTGAATTTTAATCTCCACTAAGACTCAAAATTCAGAGAACTCTCCATAAAAATTTCAAAATATTTGGAGCTCATTTAATAACTCAAATTGATTTTTCAAGTTAAATGATATTTTTGGCACTAAAATGATTTTTAATAATTAAAATATAACTCAAAATATTATAAAAATTATTTTTTGGAGTTCTCTGTGATCAGAGAAATTTTCTAAAAATAAATTTGAAATTAAAATAAAAACTCTATTTTCAAGCCTATTTTTAATATTTAAATAATTAAAAAATGATAAAAATCACAAAAATAATAAAATTCATGGAAATTTTCTAAATTTTTTTAATAACTTAAAACAATTAGAATATTTTTCCTAATTTTCTAAGTGAAGATATTGAATTTTGAAGCTTAAAATAATTTTTAAAGGCTAAAAATGAATTTTCACTAAGACGATTCTAAAAATTCAAAGAAAAATCAAAAAAATGTAATATTTGTTTGTTTCTGCCTCTTGACATTACAGAGATTTAATTAAAATTTAAAACTTAATTTATCACACTAAAAATATTTTATAATTAATACATACTCTAATAATTAAAATAATTCTTAAAATTCAAATATAATTTAATGAATCATGAAATTTAGTCCCAATGCTTCTCTGCTATAAGTATACCTCCAGTAAAAATTTCAAGGGATTATACTTTGATCCTCTGATGTTTTAATTTATCCATGGGTGAGGTGGGATAAAAATTCTAAGGTCATTTGGATTAAATTTGATAAAGTATGAAGTAATAGAGCCTTAAGGGAAAAATGTAATTTTGGAAATTTGGCCTTAATTAACATTTAGGCTTAATTCCAGAAAGGGAAATGGGTAACCTTTGATCCTAATTAACATATTTGGATGATTGAAACACAAGGGGATTAGTTGGTAGAAACCAATCTCACTTTTGTTAATTAAAGGATAAATTTGTAATTTTCTTAAATTATTAAAATATTTGGAAGTCTAGTCAAATAAATGATCCTAGACTTAGGGGTATAGTTTTGGGTGTTAATAACTCACTACTTAAATCTCACCAATTTAACACCCCTATTTGATTTTCAAATGAATTTAAAAAATGAATCCTAAAAATTCAAGCTCTTTGAAAATATAACTGAGACATCTATCAAAAGTCTAAAGGGCTTAGTAGTGACCTAAGCTAAATCAAATCTGATTAAATGAGGATTAGAAAAGTGAACATAATTAAAAATTGAACATCTTTAAAAACACTATGAGCCCAAATTAAAAGGATGGCTAAGTGACCTAAGGACATTAACTTGCCCTTTTAAGGGTCTTCACCCGCATAATCCTCAAATCAAATTATAAGTGATAATTACCCTACACTTAGGGATAATTGAAACATAAATGTTCACTGAGCATTAAAGGTATTTACAGGATAGGTTATTAAGCAACATAATAAGTTTAAATAAGCTCGAGACTTTTCACCATGCGGTAAGAGGGAAGCATGGACTTGCTTCTTTCTCTAGACCTGTTGGATACCTCAGAGGTCTTCTAAACTTAATACGTTTTTAACAAAAATCATCCTTAATCAAACTAGTAGGGACCCACCAAGATATGACCTAGGGTTAGGTAGGTTGCAAAAATTTTACTTTAAAATTTAGGTAGGTTGCAAAAATTTTACTTTCCTGCTTCATATAAAATGCCCTGACATGCATTTTGAGTTTCAGGTGGTGGAACGAGAAGACTCGCCAGGTACGCTTTTACATTTACAACACCGTTTTTCTTGTACTTTCATACTGTACATTTGATGTTAACACAAATTTGCATGCTAAACAATGATATCATCCTGCATGAAAACTAAAACTGTCCGGATAGCCACAAAACCAAAACTAAAACTAAAATAATCAACCAAGATAAAATTCACCGCCACAACATTCAAAATATAAAACAAGTCAAAATTTAATCACAAACATCACACAAAACTACAACTTCAACTAAATTATTACATCTTTATCGGATGATCGGGAATCCCTTGGAGGAGGTAACCTACGATTTCTAACGAGGCTTCCCACGGTCTAAATAAAATTATGGAACTCATTGAGTTTAGTTTAGTAAATTCATTTGGACTAAGTGAATCCAATAAAAAATAGTGGTGACGGAACAAAGGAATCATGGGATCCTAGCCGGTGTCACTCTAATCAACATTAACATCCCCCATAACATTTAAAGAACTTCAACCATAAGGCCATTTGATTTGACATCATGACTTGACACCCCAAAAAACTTAAACTCGTCACGGTAAGGAGCTTGGAGCTAGCACGGTGGCAGCATAACCATCTTCAACAGCAGAACATGTCTACACCAGCTAAATCATTCCTTTTTTAGAATTAAATAAAAAGCCATATGATTTTGAGGTTGTCTGCCTAGTGCAACATAAATCCTCAACTCGTCTTTAGGTCTTTGTACAACCATGTTGTATATTATAAGCCCTAACTCATTTTAGGACTCCGAGGTTGTCGTCAGTCACGACCTAAATCCTCACATCTTCCGGGCTATTTGTGTGATCGTTCCACACGAATGTAAGCCTTAATTAAACAAAACTGGTAGGATAGAACACCTAAATATTTCTCCTCAAAACTGAACTCAAACAATAAGATAGACCGGGTAGTCACCGAGGTTCTCCTCTAGATCCATGACATCCCCTGGTTCTTCCTCCTTTGGATTCTAAAAAATAAAATGCTCCAAATTTGAGCCAATCCCATTTCACAAATCTCTATCTGATCTCGTTAAAAAGTCCTATCCTTTTGAAATCCTTGAAAGTAATATTTCCTAATTTTTATCGATAGTTTTCTTGGGTGACTTCGATCATTTAAGATGTAATTAATTAACTATAGGGGCTTGCCCTTATAGGAAGCTTTTCTGAACCCAGCTTAATATAAAACTTATTTAATTCTTCATATTAAATAAGAGAAATTGTTGGCAAATAAAATGATTTCGCAGACCAAACAGACGTCATACATTTCTTAGTTTATTTGATCGAGCCTCACCCTCAAGTCTTGTGTTTATCCATCGAGATAGATACAGAGTTTGAGATATAGGGCTCTTTCATTTAAACTATAAAAAATATGGGGTCATCTTGATTTCATATTTTTCTAAACTTAAATCTAGACGTAAAATAAAATATGCTTCCGAAGAGGGCGACGAAATTTCAATTCTGGTGACCGACAACTTTTTATGGGAAACTCCCCAAACCAAAATAGAGTCAACATCATCACATGTCTCCCATCAAAAAGACTCACATTCTATTGCCCCACTATCTGAAATTTGTAATGAATTTTCCAAAAATCTCCATTTTGGGATGCCTCAGCTAAAATTTCTCAATGAGTGTGAATATGTAATTTTTAGTGAGACTAGATACTTCAATATATGAGAATATGAGAGATAGTTTACCACCCCTCCTACTAGCTTTCTTAATAAATAAATAATTGTCTGTCCCTTCAAATGAGTCATGGTAAAGCTGAGGAAACACCAGATGATCTACATATGACACAAATTCCAAGCCCTTTCCAACCACATCATCAAAGGAAGTCTTGCCAATGTACTAGGTCAAAGGAGAAGGAAAAGCAGCAGCCATAGAGGTAAAGGCACCAGAGAAAAATGAGAAAATTGACCAAACAAAGCCCAAGAAATAACAAACACCAAAAAAAGAACTTCAATATAGTGAAAACTTCAGCAAACATCGTAAATAACACCTGGATAACTCCACCAAAATGAGTAGTGGTAACATGAGAAGCAACAATACCGCCAAAAAGCCTTCAAAACCACCCAAACATTAACAAAACTGAGAATAACGTCACAAGTAAAACCAAGAAAACACCTAAAATCACCTCCAGCGATTAACTCTATGAATCCAGGAACCCTAATCAAAGAGGGAGGTGTGTGTGTGTGTGTGTGTGTGTGTGTGTGTGTGTGTGTGTGTGTGTGTGTGTGTGTGTGTGTTGAGATCTTAATGGTGCTCCTTAAGATTTACCAATCATATTAGAAATGTTTGAAATCGAGTATAAACTTCATAAATTAATTTGGTATTTGAATTGCCTGAAAATATGCTAATTCGTGTACTTAAAATAGAGGAGCTTTTGCATGATAACATAGCACATGAAAAAAGAAGAGCAATTGCCTCATCGGCTTGGAAGAAGAAATTAAGTTTGTTGTGAAGGTCAAATTATAAAAGATTATCCAAAACATCTCAACATTTTATAAAATATTTTAATTTCTCGTTTCAAAAACTTTTCGTAGGTAAAAGCCACATAGTCTATTAAAATTTCTATCTATAGAATCCCCATAACATATGAAGCAGCCGCCAATACACTGATTATCCACCAAATCAAAACATATTTATCCTCTACATCTCAACTTGCATCTGAGAGGCAGAGGACACTTCCTAGATGATCAAGAGCACCACCTAAAAAGCGCCCACTTCTTTCTCTCTATCTTATCTATCATCTGAGAGGCGGAGGACGCTTCCCATACGACCAGGAGGTCCACTCAAAAAGCACCCACTTCTTTCTTAAAGAGTTGCCACCTCCACGTGAAGCCCCCACCCCCCTCATCTTTTTGCACAGTCTTACACATTCCCCCAGCCTACACTAATCCAACCAGTCAGACCACTTGATCCTTTGGGTCTCGAAGCTTCTTTTACGGCATAGGAAACTACGGAAACCTATTAGCTACTTTCGATTACCCTCAACCAGGAGACCTGGATGATCTTCTTCAGCTTCAACAAGGTGTTAAAGGACTTTGACTGACTTCTCTTTTACTCTAACTTTCGTCACAAGATCTACTTTGGTTTCCTCCAAGAGGGAGTTAACATCCACCACCAAAGTAGTCAGATTTGCGGCATAATAAAATAAGATAAATGCTCAAGTAAAAATGAAGCTGACTAAAAAAAGAGCACATTGCATGCCCATGATTCAGTCTCAATCCAAAAAAAAACTAAAACAAAACCCTCTCTCACTGAATTTTTGTCATCCATCCTACAAGAAGAGTTCAGCAACATCCGGAGCATCGTGCATGGTCAAAGTCCGAGGTACTCCTTGGTCGACCCCTTCAACTGAGAGAACAAAATATTGGGACAAGAGCCGAGTCACTAACCTCCTATTCAGCCAGGCGATTCGGTTCCTCCATGAGGAACCTCACTTCTTGGCGATCCTGACCAACCACATTGGATTTCTATTCCAAATAACCCTCTTCTATTTGAGTCTTTCTGCAGAGTCGTACCATGAGTGAAACTGAGGACCCCACCTGATCCTCTGAGTTAGAATCCCCCTCCCCCCTTTTTTAAAAGATCAGTTTTTATTTCTTTTCACTTCCAGAATAAGGAGTAGGTCTTCTCATTACCTTGAAGATTATTTTATGTACCCTTGCAGAGGTTCATAAACTTGGGTCTCATTCACCATGGTGTCACAAGAAACTGAACAAGCTGCACAAAGAAAGGAAAGAGAAAGGAAATAAAGAAATCATTACACTTCACATCCTATTTATAAAAATTTATGATCACAAAATTCCAAGAAGTTCAATTATTAAGCCATTAAGTAATCATAAATATTGTTGGTTTTCCATAAACAAGAATATGTTATTCTTATTCCAACTGCTAATTTCAAGAAGGAAGACAATCGGGAAACTAAAAATATGCACAGAAAAAACACAAATCTCATAGAAATCCAATCAACTTGAAAGAAGTAATGTGGCAAGATGGGACCCACTAGGAAAGCAATTCACATGATACACAAGCAGCCATCGATTAGTCAAACGCCAGGCGGTCCAAGCTGTCAAATTGCCCTCTGAGACATAAGTTGATCGATAACAAAGACCGAGCGACTAAATTAGCTAAGGACCTCTCAGGGCTTGAGTTAATTGAAAATATTTACTCTTGTCGGATAATTTTCCTAACGAGCAAATCAGCACTATCTGTCCACCTTAACATGATCAGCTGACCAGCAACACTCGCGTTTTTAGCAGACCAACAAGCATAACTTGAACAGTTGGTCGACATGGCCTACAGCCTCATCTCAATCACCCAACCTATCAATTCAATGACTCAAAAGGTCCCTGGGTCCTATTAGGGAAAATTACCCATAACCCTATGTTGAGTTTCTATTACAATCGGGGCACTTATATAATTTCATGTATCATGTCTACTATGTGTTTAAATAGGGCACCATTTTAAGAATAAATCGTTACACAAGCTCAGCCAAAAAGATTAGGAAAAGCCAATGCACTTGTTTTAAATTACTATTTACTCTCTATTTCTCTTTCATTTTATGATATATTTTTTGGGTTTTACCCACAAAACAAATTTAAATTCAACAACATATTAACTCATATGTGAGAAAAAGAATTGTGAATTAAGGCTAAAAATTCATTCCCTTAAATGAATAGTTGTGTTGTAAAGGCTCTCTAGGTATGGAGGAGAAGATAATCCACTCTTGTTCTCAAATGGATTTGGCTTGTGCAACATTAATGTATCCAATCAACATCTTTTGATTTTGGGATCTACAGAAGGAAAGGTTCTTTGTCAATTCAGCAAATAGAGGTAAGTTATCTAGTTTATCTCATAATCTTTTTAGTAATCATAAGTTACTTCACTCAAAGGGATTTTTTAGATTGGGTGGAAGTTGATTGATTGGCTAATTTAAAGCTAATGGGCGTTTGTGCTTTATTAGATATATCAACTAAAATCAAAAGCTTGGATGCATGTCATTGTAGGACATATCTGCTTAGGCTATGTCTAAACATGTCCCTCAAACACACACATTCTCTGCCTCTATTTCTAATAATGCATGAATGAATTACACTAGAAAAAGGAAATGATCGCAATAATAGCATTAAATTGGTTTATTAAGAGAATCATATATAGTGATTATGGAATATAATAGTACACCTCAATAAGTATATGTGACCATGATTACTAGAAAATTTAGTCCTCTCTAAGATTATAGCTACTAAAAACAAAATTCAAACTTTATCTTGAGCATTTCCATTCTCTGAAATCAAAACACATATTATTATAATAAGGCGATCAATAAAACTATTTGATTAATTTAAACTTATATTTGCATTCAAGACATGAAAGGGAAAATAATTTTTATAAGTATAAATCATTACAATAACAACTAAATAGATATTGAATGAATAATATAAAATATAATATATATCAAAGCAATTGTTTGAATAATATTTTATGTAAGATAATTCAAAGCTTATAATAGATAATAACTTAAATGTGCATTTAATAAGTATTAAAACCAATATAATAAAATAATTAAGCATTACTCAATATCTATACAAATAATGCTTTTTTTATTAAGTGATCAAAAGATAAATGAATGACAATTTAAGAAAAATAACTTTAAGTTTACAAAATTTAAAGGTATTCATATTGAGCACATTGACTAAGAAAAAAAATAGCCAGATTTAAACTACAATCTAAACATAGCAAACACTCAACCCATAAATTAAAATTATGGAAAGCCTTTAGTCTACCAATACAAAGAATTTAACAAACCAAATCAAGTTAATAGTCAAACTTTGTTTTGTATGTTTCCATTTCATATAGTGCGTGCGCGAGCGCACAGACACACACACACACAGATATATATATATATATATATATTTGAAGCATATTATTATATAATAATTTATACATCCAATATTTTCTTAGATTATATAAATTATATGACATTAAAAACAAATAGTATGTATGAATTAACTTGTTCAACAAAGATCAACAAAAATATTTATATTAAATATTACACTAAATACATTATGTATGAATTGTGTTAGTACTGAAGAGTTTACTTCCAACATGCTGAGGAACACAAATATGATCCTTTACAATGCATAGGAAAATGTTTATATTAAAAGCCCTATACAAAAAATTGACATTCAAATCATCGGTGCCAGCTAGGATGATTATGACATCCAATAATAAATTATATGAGTACAAATATTATGTCCTCATTAATTAAGATTTTACACCTACCAAAATAACGTTCAAACTAGAGCATGAAATATGCAGATCACAAATAATCACAGTAATCATGTCAAAATCACAAATAATCACAAGTAATTACATAGAAATATGAAGAAGTTTTTGAATCAAAGATTACTTGGTGAAGCTTGTCCAAATAAAGATATAGCGCTAAAGAATATATGCTTCAAAGTCATAACGTAAAAATAGATCAAAAGTATAATAGCTTATGTTAAATAAAAATGTTAAAAAAACAAAGCCTTTTCAAGTGATCTAACTCCTAAATTGAATTTGGGCCATCTGCAATATATATATATATATATATATATATATATA
>NW_018165329.1:503807-509989 GCF_001263595.1 Phalaenopsis equestris | reverse complement strand
TATATATATATATCGATATTTGGCTGAGTCCCAAATATCAATTTCTCGTGCGTTTTTTGGTCCCATGATGAGAGCCCCCGCCATGTATCTAGAATTCCAAAGCCCCCGCACCACAGGGGAATCAAACCTTTTACCTAAGGGGACTTACCGTGACCCCGCCACTATATATATATATATATATATATACTATTTTATTTATTTATTTTTTTATTTTTTTTATTTTTTTTTTTTCTGCAAAAAGAAGCATACTCATGGCTCCCTACATGTTAAATAAAAACTGTGCAAAACCAGTGAGTAATTACAAACCACTCACAAAGATCAGGTAAATAAGAAAAGCCAGAAAATCAGAAAAAACAAAAGAGAGAAAAAAGAAAGCTGTAGAAAGAAACAAATAATGATCTTCTCAACTAGTAAGCATTGTGGCAGCAGTTTTGAGATGACGCACCTCAAGTATCTCCATGTAGTAGAAAAGATAGAGGAGGTGGGGATTTAGCAGCTACAAAGACTAAATTGGAGTGAAGTCCATGTCTAGCAAGCCAATATGCAAGTTTGTTACCCTCCCTGTATATGAAAGTAAAGTGGACCTTGAGGTTAGATATAAGTGACCTCATCTTATGTATCCCTTGATTGTGGAGCCAAGATGGGTGCTCTTCATAATTTAGTAGCTTGATCAGCAGAATGGAGTCCACCACAATCCAGAGATTATACCATTCTGATTTGTAAGCAAAGGTTAGAGCCTAGAAAATAACAATTAGTTCTGCCTTAAGAGCATCGGTAGCCTTAACAGGAGCATGAATAAAAAGAAGGCATTGACAGGAATAACCCCTGAAGACACCTCCCACTCCAGCACCCATAGCATTGAAACTTCCATCAGTGTTGATTTTAACTGTATAAGGTTGTGGAGGGTTCCAATATACCTTATATATTATAGGGGGAGCTATCATCTTAGAGATCAAAGTATTGTAGATTTTAGGGAAGTGTTTGTATTTGATCAGTTTTGAGAGATATGAAATACAATTTATGACCACCTTCGAAACCTCGGTGGAATTATCCTCATATTCGGTATGGTTTCTGGACATCCAGAGGAACCAAGCCACTATAAAAGGGATGGGATCATAGTTATGACTTTTCCAGCTATGCCAACATTCAGCTAGCTTAGATCAGACAACTTCAGAATCATTCACAGTAAGCTTTGCCAATAACTCATTCCAGACCTCTTGAGCAAAATTGCAATTAAAGAAAATATGATTGATGTTTTCTTCACTCTCAAAACACAGAAAAAATCTAGATGGCCCCCTCATTCCCTTAAGTATAAGGATGTCATCAATGGGTAAAAGATTACAGAAGAATCTCCAACAGAAAAAGGACACAGAGAGGGAGAGGTATTTATTCCAAATTACCTCCCCCCAAGGCACCTGATTCCAATTAAAAAGCTTAGCATAAATAGCTTTGGTGAGGCTTTGATTAGTGTAAGCTTACCAGATAACTCTATCCGTCTTACTTCTATCAAAGTGAATTCTAGAGATATAAGTCACATAAGGTTCTTGAAGAATATTCTGCAGTTTAGTAATAGACCACTGATCCCCTTCCCAGAAGTCAGCTACAGTAAGATTGGATTGAAATCAGCTGGGGGAGCACAGATCCATTCCTTAGGGCACAACTGGTCCTGCCAAAAGTTGACCTTTCCAGTCTTTAAATCCCAAATAAACAGTTCTTCAGCAAGATGTCTCACTTTCAGCATGTTGGCCAAAATCCTAGGATCCCCCAATTCCCTAACAATTAGAGAAGGGTGTTGTTCTTTGCAGTGTTCACCCAACATAAACTTAGCCCACAGGGAAGATTGGGCTCTGAAATTAATCCACATTTTGTAAAGGTTGACTTAAATGAGTTAGTGGAGCCCTTTAAACTCAATGCCACCTATTATAGTAGGCTTAGCAGCCTTTTGCCAAGAAGCTTAGTGAGTATATTTGAGACATGTAGTAAGTATGCTCTTGAGTAGGGTAATTCTGCCACTATTTGAGAGAAAAGAATGAGTCTAACCAGAAGGTAAGAATTAATTTTATGAAGGACCTTCTCAAATTAGATATGTTTGGCTCTACCACTGATAAGGAGCACCCCAAGGTATTTAAAAGAAGGATGGGCAATGGAGAACCCAGTGTAGCTGGAAATCCACTGCTTGCAGTTGGGAGGGGACCTTTTATTGAAGATCACTTGGCTCTTAGCAGGGCTAAAGGACATTCCATAATGAGATTAGAAAGTTTGAAGACAGTGAAAGACATTTTTAACATCACTTTTGTGAGCACTGGAAAATACCATAATATCATTAGCATATGATAAATGGGAGATAGCCATATTAGATTTATGATGGTATCTGGATTACCCCTAAGAGGGCAGTGACTTATCAAGCATTTTGGACAGGTAGTCCATAACAAGGATGAAAATAGTGGGGGAAAGTTGGTCAGCTTGTTTCAGCCGTCTGGAAGAAGAAAAAGAACCCTAGGCATACCCATTGATGATAATGGAGTGTTTATTATTCAACAGCCATCTGTGTATAAGGGTACAAAATTCGGGCTGAAATCCTCTAGCAGTAAGGATGTTCAGAATGAAATTCCAATCAATAGTGTCATATGTTTTTTTTTTAAGTCCAGTTTGTAAATCAGATTCCCACCCCTACAATGCTTGTCCAGGTCAAGGAGCAGCTCCTGAGCAAGCAATACATTATCAACTATGGATCTCTCCTTTATGAAAGTTGTTTGACTGGGAATGACTAGCTTGTCCAAGTGAGGTTAGAGCCTGCTCACTGTAATCTTGCTAATAGTTTTGCTGATAATAGATGTGAGACAGATTGGCCTGTAGTGGTCCCATTTCTTCTACATTTCAGCTTTAGGTACTAACACAAAATTTGAGTCACTGAAGAAATTGGGAAGATTGTTGCCTTGAAAGAAGCTAAGAATAGCCTCAATTACAACCTTTTTGATGACGTGCAAGGATTTATTGTAGAAATCTGCAGTAAAGCCATCAGGGCCAACAGTTTTGGAACATTCTATGGAATTTAGTGCCATCCAAACTTCTGTTTCAGTAGGGGGGGAGGGCAGTAAGATTAAGATTTCTGGTGAAGTCAAATTCCTTAGTGAAGTGCCATCTACTGGGGTGCTAGGTTCAGGTAGAGAGTTCAGCAGCTGGTTGTAGTAGTTAACAGCATCATTAGCAATAATTTCATTGTCATGTAGCCAAATCCCTTCATTAGTCTATATGGAATGTATAATATTGCATTTTCTTCTGTATTTTATGTAAGCATGGTAGAATTTAGTGTTTCTATCACCATCTGTAAAGATATTTATAGAGTCCTTTTGTTTGAGAAGTTGTTCTTGATTATCAATGGCAGCAAAGAGATTGTTCTAGGCAGATAGCAAAGCTTTTTTCTCTGCAGTCCCATTCTGAACTTACACTTCAAGGGACTCCACCTCTTTTTCAGCAAAGTTCACAGCATAATGCACATTGCCAAAGGTATCCCAACCTCACTTCCTCAGGGCTTTACCCACTTTGATGTGCAGGAGGCTGAGCTTGACAAGAGGGTCAGGGTGGTTAACACCTGACCAATTGAGGGCAACAGTCTTGGTAAAAGAAGGATGGAACGACCACATGTTTAGAAATCTAAAAGGGGTAGGCTAAGCATGATTATGGGTGGAGATGATGAAAATAAGTAAAGGCCTGTGGTCTGAACCTGCAAGAGTTAAATGAGTGGCAAAAGTGATGAGATAATGCTGAAAACACATATCATTAACCAAAAATCTGTCAAGTCTTTCCCACATATTTATCCTCTTCCAAGTGAAAAGAGGGCCTTGAAATCCCAAATTAAATAAACCAGCCTTCTGGATGTTGTCACTAAAAGTGGTCATTTTGGGGATGTCAGGGACCCTATCTCCAGACTTCTCAACTGCAGAGGTGATACAATTAAAGTCTCCCCCAACCAGCCAAGGGGAGTTCATATGCTCAGTGATCTGCAGAAGACAAGCCCAAAGAGCTTTTATGTCCTCTTTGTGACAACCTGCATATAGAAATGTTGCATACTCCAATTGTCCTTTGATCTGAAGAGAGAGGTGAATAAATTAAGGGTGACCCACATGAAGCTGCCACTTAATCTCTTTTCTACAGAGAAACCAAATCTTGTTATTAGTATTAGCATAATAAGAAAAACTAAGAAATTTACTGATGAATCTCTGAGGGTTGCTATGAACCATAGGTTCAAGGATAACAATACACCAGAGTTTATATTTTTTATTAAGATATATGTCTTTTTAGAAATTGGGGATGGGCAATGCCCCTTATGTTCCAACACAGCAAACTAATCATTAGGGGGGTTAAGATGGAGTGAGGGCTAAGATCTGGATCTAGTTCTTCCTCTAGAAGGAGGAGGAGATGGACCAGCCTTCACCTTGCCTCCAGTAGCCATGTTGGTAGTACCACTTTGTAGTTTTTGCACTTCAGTAACCTGTTTCTTTTTCTTCTTAGCTGTTTGTATTTGGCAGTTCTCCTCCAATAAGTGTTTCAATTCAGCAATTCTTCCTTCATCGTGGACCTTTAGATCTTTGCTATCAGTCAAAGGATCAGTCCTTTTATCCTCCTTACCACCAATAGTTGGGCTTGGAGAAGTCAAAGGGGTAATAATATTTACATTGTTCAGTTCTTCCCTTATAACTCTGGGTGAGGTAGAAGAGGGGATATTTGAATCAAACGGAGCAGTAGAGCTTTGAGAGGTGTCCAATATGACACCTCCAGCTTCCTCATGATGGGGTACCCCATCCAATGGGGTAAGAGTTGGTATAGCTGCCTCTTTTTTTGTAACTTCCTCCCTAGGGTGGGGGGAAGGGGAGTGGGGGGGGGGGTGGGGGATTTTGATCTAGTATGTCCTAAAGCATCTATCCCTAATATGTCCAAACATTTTGCAATGTTGGCAGTAATAAGGTATTTGCTCAAGAATAACCTCTTGTCAAAAACCTTCATTCTCAGACCCAATCCAGATTTTTTTCAATTCTAGGAGTGTAATGTCCCTTTCAATGAGGATTCTAGCCAAAGCAAGTCTGGCCTTGTTATATGTGGGGGCATCAACCCTTAGGGGCCTGCCAAGGGCACATCCAATATTAAACAAAGCATTCAAGTTGAAATATGGGAGAGGGAGACCAAGTAGTTTGAACTAGAGAGGAACCACAGGTGGCTCCTTGCTGGGATCAAAGTCAGATGTCCATTTCATAATCTTCATCGTGCTCTTGCAATTAGTAGAGATTGCTTGGTAAAGAGTCTTGCATAATCCTCTTCTACTAACAGTTGTATGAGTAAGTGCATGCCATCAAGCAAACCTATTTGCCAGACCCCTATAAACTTCAAGGAATCAAAGAAGTTCCTTACAAGTTTCATTTTTGAATGCCCCAACTGAAACTTGCCTACAAGTGTGAACTTAACTTTATCATTTAGTGAGATTATCTCTTGTTGTGAGAATAAAATAGCAGGTTCACCTTCTTTAGTGCTTAAGGGGTGAATACAAGGGAAATCCCCCTTTCCAGCAATAGTATCATGAAAAGCCTGCGGGAAAACTAACAAATCTGGGTTCTGAAGAATATCAGTAGAATGACCAACTACCCCTGCATAAGTGGCCTTAGTCCACTGAGCATTAGTTTCGATATCTATAGGTGAAGCCATAGGAGTGGAAGCAAAAGGTGAAGTGTGTTCCTTCTTTAAAGAGACCAAAGGCAGCAACCACAACATCCAAAACAGAAGAACCAAAGAAACTTCTTAGCACGAAGAAAGGGAAGCACAGCCACAGGAACAACAGGGATGAGCTCAGCCAGGAAGCAAACCTCAAAAAACCAATGGAACAGCTCTTCCAAATTAAAAAAACTCTAAACCCGGGAATTCCAAAAGCACAACAACCAGAGAGCCCAAAGCAGGAGAAACTCCAAGCAAGCAACCAAGGAGCAAAGAAACACTCCACCATCTCCAACTTACCAGCTAGCATTGTAGAGCCTCCATGCGGGAAACCCTAGCAGAGCAACCAGCGTTGCCACCACCATGATGAAACATATATATATATATATATATATATATATATATATATATTACTTGCTTTTGATTATATGTTCAAATAGATTGAAGCTATTGTTGTACCCAGATGTGATGCTTGGAGT
>NW_018165329.1:500584-502074 GCF_001263595.1 Phalaenopsis equestris | reverse complement strand
GCAAGTTAAAACAGCAAGGAAAAGAAGAAAACCAGGTACAGAAGTGAAGAAATTACAAGTAGGAGTGCAATCTATGAAGGCTGATAAAATCAGGAATGGGTCTCCACTCCTTAGAGGAAGAACCAGATCTAGATCCCAGCCTTCCCCACATCCTCCACTCCATGATTAATCTACTTTGTTGGAATATAAGGGGGATGGCTAACCCCCTATCTCTTAAAAGAGTTTTATACTTGAATTATAAATACAAATTATGGTGCATTGCTATTCTTGAACCCATGGTTCACAAGAATCCACACAATCTAATTAAAAAATTTGCTGGTTTACCCATTTTGGAAATACTAACAATAAAATTTGGATCTTTTGCAGAAAAGAAACCAATATTGATATCCTCATTGACCATCCACAATTTGTCCACCTCTCATTCAATATGAATGGACACATAGGTGAAGCTACCTTTATCTATGCTGGATGTACCAAGGATGCTAGAAAAGAGCTGTGGAATAGGCTGACTCAAATCAACCAACAGGTGAACTCCCCATGGTTGGTGGGGGGGGGATTTTAACTGCATCATTTCTGCCACTGAAAAATCTGGAGGCAGAACCCCTAACCTTGCCAAGATGAACACCTTCAGAGATAATATACACAGGGATGGTCTCTTTGATTTGGGTTTCAAGGGCCCTAATTTCACTTGAAAAAGGGGTTCTATCTGGGAGAGGCTAGATAGAATATTGTTCAATGATGCTTGGTTCAATCACTTCTTCCTAACCTTTGTAACACACCTTAGCCTTGCTGGCTCTGATCATAGACCTATTCTTATAAGCATCACTTCTACTGATAACAATAGGTCCCCCACCCCTCCCTTTAGATACCTCAACATGTGGGCTGCTCATCCTTCTTATAACAATTACATTGCTGATCTATGGAAAGGGATCTCTCATTCTGACCCCTTAATAAAGCTAAGCTTACTGCAAATCAAGATTGCTAAAGCCCTCAAAAGTTGGAGCTGGAACACTTTTGGAAATGTCCATACCACAGTTCAGAAGGCTGAAGAGGAAGTTAAAGCTCTGGAGAGGGGGGGACAGCTTGGTATTGAGGAGGAGAAAAAGCTGCTGACTGCTCAGAACTACCTCCTTAGTGCCATTGATTATCAGGAAAAATTTCTTAAACGGAAGGCATCCATGAATATTTTCACTGATGGGGATAGAAACACTAGATTCTTTCATGCCTACATCAAATATAAAAGAAAATGCAATACCATCCATGCTATTCAAAATGCTAATGGCCAGTGGTTACACAACAATAATGATATAGCTAATGATGCTATATGTTATTATAAAGATCTACTCAACCAGGACCACCACTTCAGACCCCATATTGAGAAGGAACACTTCATGAAAGAACTGAACTACACTGCTGGTTTCAAGTTGACAGATACCCCCACTGAAAAGGAAATATGGAACGTAATTAACTCCATTGATAGCAGCAAGTCT
>NW_018165329.1:499119-500124 GCF_001263595.1 Phalaenopsis equestris | reverse complement strand
GGCAAGGGAAGGGCTCTTTCACTGCTACAAGAGGGTTAAAATAAGGGGATCCGCTTTCCCCTACCATCTTTATACTTGCCATTGACTACTTGTCCAGAATGCTGGATGAAGCCTTGCTGAATCATAGTCAACACAGATATCATAACAGATCCAACATTGTTATCACTCACTTACTATATGCTGATGACATAATGGTTTTCTCCAGAGCCAGCAAAAATGCTATCAAAAAAGTCTTCCAAACTCTCCAGAATTTTCAAGCTCTCTCAGGTATGGCTTTTAATCCAGCAAAGTGTCAAATGGTTTTCTATAAAAATGTACCCTCCACTCAAAAACTTTGGGCATCAGATTATACTGGTTTCACAAATACTCAACTCCCTATTAAGTAGCTTGGGGTGCTCTTAATTACTGGCAGAGCTGAACAAACTCAGTTTGATGAGGTTCTGAATAAAATTTCCAACCTTCTTAATGGGTGGACTCAGACCTTCTTATCTAATGGGGGAAGAATTACCTTGCTAAAGAGCATAATCACTACCTTCCCAGCCTATATACTACAAATGACTACTATAACGAAAAGTACCCAAGCACAACTGGAGAGAATGTTTAACAAATTCATGTGGGTTGGTCAAAGACAGCAAATGCATTGGGCTTCTTGGAGGAAAGTTGCTAAACCCCAAATTGCTGGGGGAATTGGGTTTAAGGACCTTAAACAACTCCTCCAACTCAATTTCTGTAAACTCTAGATTAAGTTCAGGACCCAAAACTCACTATGGGCAAAATTCATGTGGAGTAAGTACTGCAAAGATCAGCACCCCACTTTGGTCTTAAGGAAAACTGGTGACTCTAGAATTTGGGTGAAAATGCTGAAAATCAGACATATTGCTGAAGCTAACTACAGCTGGGAGCTTGGTAATGGGGACAACAAGTTTTGGCTTGATAATTGGTGTCCTAAAGATTGGCTCTCCCCCATTACCAATATATATAATAGTGATTTGAAAGTGGCTGATT